>NC_134701.1:42535000-42835000 GCF_043290135.1 Rhipicephalus microplus
CAACTAAACAAATGGGAAAGTAATCACTGAGGATAATAAAACAGTGTGGACATACACGAATCTAATTGTACTGTTATAGCTAGAGCTTGCTAAGGCGCGCGACAAGTCACCCCGGAAAAGAAGACACAAATTTAAAAGTTGGTGGGATGAGGAAGTTAAGAGAGCCATAGGAAAACGTCAGTAATCCTTTAGGGAACACAGACATGCTAAGCAGCGGGGTGAACCGACAGAGGATGTTGAAGGACAGATGGGAAATCTTTCTAAGCTTTAGAAAGGATGTATCCCTTCTGATCAATGAAAAGATTAGAAGCAATGGAGCTTAGTGTTTGGCAGAAGTTTATTAAAAAGTTAGAAAGGCAGCTGCGAAATTTTGGAATCATCTAAACTCACTAAGAAATGAGACGAGCCTAGAGCAGAGGTTTATAACTATAGCTCAAGGTGCTAGGATAGCAGGAGACGAAGCTATTGGGTATATAAGAACAAGGGTGACAAAAAGTTTCAACAAAGAAGTGTTTTATGCGCTACAATAGACAAAGATGAATCAAGTGGCGCAACGGCTCCATTTTTACAACGAGAGTGGGAAAAGGCTGGGAAGAGGGTTCCTAGTAGCACATAAACAGGTCCAGATGACATTTCAATTATGCTGATTAAGACATTCAGATCCAAAGACTAGGCAGGCTTTGAGAGAGACAGTGAGCAAATAATAATCGATGGTGAAGTCCCCGATGGATGGAAACTTATCAGGATGAGCATGATCTATAAAGGAAAGGGCGACAAAGCTGACCTAAACAACTACCGTCCTATAACAGTGACTTCAGTGGTCTACAGGCTGGCAATGCAGGTTATAAAAGAAATACTGCAGGCATGGATAGAGGATGAGGGGGTGCTGGGGGAACTGCCGAATGGATTTCGAAAACACAGGAGGTTGGAAGACAATCTGTTCTCACTGATGCGGTGCATCGAAATAGTAGAAAAAGAACACAGGCCCCTGTGGCTAGCATTTTTGGATATCAAAGGAGCGTACGATAGCGTAGTTCAAGAGGAATTGTGGGGAATACTGGACACACTAGGCGTAGAACATGTAGTCACTAATCTTTTAAATGATATCTATATAGGTAACAAGGTAGTTATAAAGTGGGAAAAACAGGTATCCATGCCTGCAGAGGTAAAACGGGGGCTTAGGCAGGGGTGTCCTCAGTCACCCTTGTTATTCGTGATGTACCTACAAGGATTAGAGGCCAAATTAGATGGAAGTTGACTTGGCTTCAGCCTCTCTTTCGTCAAACAAAGAAAACTCTGAACAGGTACTACCAGCATTGATGTATGCAGATGATATAGTGCTAATGGCCGACAACAAGGAAGATTTGCAGAGATTGATGGACGTCTGCGGTAATGAGGGAGATAGGTTAGATTTCCGATTCAGTAATAAAAAATCAGCAGTCATGATTTTTAATGATAATGAAGATAGTGAGCTTAGGTTACAGGAAGTCACGCTAAAGATAACACATAAATACAAATATCTGGGCGTATGGATAAGCACTGGGACCGAGTACCTAAGGGAACACGAAACATACGTGACGACTAAAGGTAACAGGAGTGCAGCGGTTATGAAAAACAGGGCACTGTGGAATTACAATAGGTATGATGTTGTGAGAGTAATATGGAAAGGGGTCATGGTTCTCTGTATGACGTTCGGCAATGCAGTCTTGTTCATGCGATCAGAAGTTCAAGTAAGATTAGAAATTAGGCAATGTGGAATAGGTAGGATTGCCTTAGGAGCTCACGGGTAGTAGTAGTAGTAGTAGTAGTAGTAGTAGTAGTAGAAAACTTTATGTACATAATCCAGACAGGCATGAACTCCTGTGCCCCAAAGAATATACGGGGTGGAGAGCGAAGTCTGTCCGGCAGGGTGTTGCCCCTATTCCAGGGCCCCACTGGCGCGAGCCATCCGTTCAGCTCTTTGGATCAGTCGCAGCTGACCCACTAGGGCTGGGCTAGACAGCAGCGCCTCCCATTCGTCCCACGTGCCAGTGGTGTCGTGTTCTGCACACTCCCACGTGATGTGCAAGAGTGTTGGGGTGGCTCCACACCACGGGCACATATCTCTGTACGCCGTGGGGTAGATCAGGTGAAGAGTGTGCAGATTTATGTAAGTGTTAGTCTGTATTTTTCTTAGCGCTGTTGCCTCCGCAGCGCTGAGCTTGCTGTGAGGACGTGGATACAGCTGCCTATTTTCTCTATAGTACTTTAAAGTTGTTGCGAAGCAAGGGTCCAGGGGTGTAGGGTCATCACTTGCATTGGCTTGAGTGGCTCGGTGATTTGTGAAGCCTCGAGCCGCTTCATCCGCGCGCAGGTTCCCTGTCACGCCCTCGTGCCCCGGTACTTAAGTCACAGCCTGTACGTATTTCACTGTGGGGTCCCATCCTGTCCCAACCAATATCCAGAGCGCTTGTGCTCCAATTTTGCCCTTTAGATAGTTTCTGCAAGCTTTTTGCGAATCTGAAATGATTGTTAATGGAGGGTTTCGCGTTCATCCCTCTTTTATTGCGAGTGCTATGGCAACTTCTTCTGCTTGTGTTGTCGACGCCTGATCTATTGAAGCGCAGGCTGTAATTTTCCCTCTATGGTCGGTGGCTACACACACATATCTCTTTGCATTGGTCTGATAAGGCACGGCGTCAGTGAATCTGGCCGTGTTCAAAAATCTTGTCTGTCGTGTAGCCGGCACGGCGACACGTGAAAGCAACCACGCTACACCACAGTACGATCCATGACATCAATCCAGTTTAATCATCGAGTATCGTTTATATACACACGAGCGCAGTGGCGCCATCTATTGTAAGTCCAATGACTCGGAAGGCCATCTGGTGTAAACGCACAACACTACATCTACCCCCTGCCTTGATAATAGATTACAGATTATGCGCATAGAAAAGAGACAGTCACTACCCATGACAGAAAACTATAGTAAGTCTCCACTGTAAACAAGTCACTGCACATAGTCCCCGAGTCTCTCTGGTGGTCTTCGCTCCCGTGTAGAGCGACGGAGGGGCACCGGCTGCTCTTCTGGCTGATGGACGACCTCTGGTTCGTCGGCACGATCAGCACCCAGTCCTGCGGTCGTGTTACCCGTTGGCGGAGGCCGTGGTGGGCTTGGCGTATGAGGAGGCAGTGCTGACCCCCCCGGAGACTGTGCAGCTTCCTGTATTAGGATATTTTGGGTCGTGTGGCTCTTTGCCTTCGAGGACGGTTTTCGTGCTGTGGCGTTTCCTGCCGACCCGTCTGTCTCCATGTCCGCCCACAGTGGTTCTTGTCTTGCCCCCGTTTCTTCGTGAACAGCTTCATGGGGTACAGCCGACAGTTGGGAGGCATTCCAGGTACGGCCGTCCTCCAAGTGGAATGACCATCGTCCGACCCGCCTCAGTATTTTGAGTGGAGCCCCAAAACTAGGGGTGCCTTTTATTCCAGGTACCGGGCGTTTCACCCGCACGTAGGCCCCCACTTTAAATTTGGGCTCCCGGGCTGCTCTTTGCTTGTCTGCATACGCCTTATTTCTTCGTTGGTATTCGCGGACACGACGCCGAAGTCTACGCAGTTCACGTGCGGGATGGGTGCCGAAATCCGCTGATGGCTGGCCAACAACATCTAATGTCCTCATGTGGCGGCCATGAAGCAACACAGCTGGAGAGATGCCAGTGGCGCTGTGGGGTGTGGCTCGGTAAATAGCGAGGTACTCTATAACTGTGGTCTTGATTGGTCGCTGCTCTAGGAGAGCTAGTTGTATATACGATTTCAAGACCCTGTTGAATCTTTCTACTAAGCCATTGGCTTGAGGTTGGTAAACTGCCGAGAAGAAATGCTTGATGCCCCTGTCTGCAAGGAAGCACTCGAATTCACTCGACGTAAACTGTCGGCCGTGATCTGAGACTAGTTCAGTCGGGTAACCCTCTCGCGCAAAGACAGCAAGCAGAAAGTTGATCACCGTGCGAGAAGTGATGTCACTGCAGAACAAAATCGCTGGCCATCTGGAGAAGTAGTCCACTACCACGATGACAAATCGACAGTCGGCCGGTGCATCTTCAAAGGGGCCGATGATGTCTATTGATATTTTGTCCCAAGGCCTGTCGGGAAGCGGGACAGGCTGTAGTGGAGCTTGCCAGTTCTTGACACTCTTGTCGGAGGCTTGACAGGTGCTGCAACTCCGGATGGCGGCCTCCACATGCTTGTCAAGGCAAGGCCACCAGTACTTCTCCCTGATGCGCTGCTTAGTCTTCACAATTCCCGGGTGTGACTCATGAGCTAACTGGATGAATGTATCCCTTAGCTTGGCAGGCACTACAACGCGTTCTGTGCGCAGAAGCAACCCATCTACTACCGAGAGCTCGTCTCGTATTTCGTAGTACGGATTCAGTTCTGCGGCAAGTCTTTTCCTTGTTGGCCATGATGACTGGATAAATTGCATTACCTGCCGTAGTATGTCATCCTCCGCGGTAGCAACCTGAAGATTCTCCCGATGTACAGACGATGTAACCAAGGACACAAACTCTTCATCAACATGGAAGCCCCCTTCTGTGTCTGGCACGGGCAGTCTGGACAAGGCATCTGCTACCTGGTTGTGGGCTCCGCTGCGGTACTGTATTTTGAAGTTGTAGCGCAGCAGTCGTGCGGTTCACCTTGCAATACGAAGTGGCCGCTGTCCTGTGCTACGGGATGAGAGCAGTGCCACCAAAGCCTGGTGATCCGTCAGTAGAGTAAATGATCTGCCCCAGAGGTAAACGTGCCACTCCTCGCAGGCCCACAGACAGGCAAGGGCCCCGCGCTCTCCGGCCGAGTATTTTCGTTCTGTCTCTGTTAATGTCAGCGATGCAAATGCCACAGTACGCACATGGGACCCCTCCACTTGCTGCAGTACGGCACCGAGACCGTACGCAGAGGCATCTGTTGCGACAATGACAGGTAGCGTCGGGTCAAACATTCGGAAGACCTTGTGGGATGCTAGAAGTCTTTTTACTCCCGCGAAGCTCTCTTTCGCAGCGTCATCCCAGTCGAAGTGCACGTCTTTGCGAAGTAGACGACGCATTGGCTCTACTTGCTCTGCCAGTCGCGGCACAAATTTGGAATAGTATTCAACTAGCCCCAAAAAGGAGCGTAGCGTGGCTGCATCTCTAGGCGCAGGAGCATTGATGATTGCATCAATCTTGGTCTGGAGCAGTCCTATACCCTCTGCGCTGACGCGATGTCCTAAGAACGACAGCTCCGACGTGTTGAAGACGCATTTTTCGTTGAGCTTTAGCCCAGCTTCTGCTATTCGTTCCAGCACTTGCTTCAGGTTTTGCCTGTGTTCGCTCTCCGTCTTGCGAAAAATGATTATGTCATCCAAGTAGCATAAGACCCCTTTGCAACCTCCAAGAATTTTCGTCATGATCTGCTGAAACGCAGCTGGTGCCAATGCCAACCCGAAGCAGACCCTCTTGAATCTAAAGAGGCCATCGTGAGTTATAAATGAAGTTAGGTCCCTGCTGTCTGGGTGCAGCACAACCTGGTAGTAGGCTGATGCCAGGTCCACCTTGGAAAAGCAGCGGGCTCCATTGAGGGCATGAAGCAGCTCCTCCATATGAGGCAAAGGGAAGTTGTCTGCTACTATAGCTTTCTTGGGTTCCCGGAGATCGACACACAGTCGAATGCTACCATCTGCTTTGCGGGCTGCTACAATAGGAGATACCCACTCGGTAGCATTGACTCTCTCAATGACATCAGCAGCAAGTAGCTTCTCAATCTCGTCAAAGACCGGCTGGCGGACTGAAAATGGTAGGGGTCTCAGCTTCTGTGCGACTGGCGCGATGGAAGTTTTCATCTTAACTTTGTGTTGCACACCTCTTACAAGTCCCAGGCCAGGCAAAAACAAGTGGCCAAACTTGGTCCACAGTGTTGGCGGCATTCCAAACTTGGGAGGGCCAACGGGTTTTTCATGCCTGGGGCTTTGGGGAAGGCCTGAACTCATTGCTGGAAGCTCTCGGCATTCCTGCGTGTACATTTGCAGGCAGCGCAATTCCTCTCCCATGATGCGAAGGCCAAGGGCTTGAACAGCATCCAGGCCAAGGAGAGATGTACCACATGGCGAAACATGAAAAGTTACAATGGCTTCTTTCCCCTTGTATGTGACTATGGCGCGAAATGACCCGAGAACGGGAATCTTCCTGCGCGAAAAATCCAGCAATGTAAGATGGGAACTTGTCAGTTGTACTGCGTTTGCGAACAAGCCTTGGAATAGGTGCTCACCCATAATAGACACGGCCGAGCCTGTGTCCACCAAAAAGTTCATGGTATGCACCCGTGTCGTCGCGGTAACTGACGCGACATTGACATCCACGTGGACGCCTGTGCTCTTATCAGTACGGACCGCCAAGATGCTAATGACACTGGTAGCATCCTCTTCCGGAACGATTTCCTGGACCTCTGCAGAATACCCTTCTCGGCCGCGACGGTAGCTGCGACATGCTCTCTTAAAATGGCCGCGGCGTCCGCAGGCAAAACATGTGCGACCGCACGCGGGACATTCCGTAGGCGAACACCGTGCTGCGCCGCAGTTTCCGTAGGCATTTACATTTCTAGGCCCGGGGACAGCAGCGGCGGCGGCATTCATATCAGGTGAAGGTGCGCTGTACGCGCGAGCAGCTGAAGTGGCGACGGCCCGGGAGGCGTGTGCCATTATCGCCGTTATCTTGTCGATCGTACCTGGCTGAGCTGTCTCGCAACTGCTGCTGAATGCGCTGCACAGTATTGGCGAAGGCTTCGGATTCACGCTGGGTTTGCTCACGAAGCCGTGCTACCTCGACAGCATGATCGAACGTAAGGTTATCGCCCTCCAGCAGCAATCGCTCTCGTAGCCGCGGGCTCGTGACGCCTGCTACGAACTGTTCACGCAGGTTTTCGTCCGCTTGAGTGGCGAAATTGCAAAGAGCTGCTAACTCCCGAAGCGCTACGGCGAAATCAGTGATGGGCTCATCCTGCAGTTGACGACGCTCCCGGAATCGATGGCGTTGAAGGCGGACGTTGCAAGGGGCGGCGAAATGCTTCGAAAGCATCTCAACGGCTACTTCGTACTCGTCGGGTGGGCGTAGGGCTTCCGTGGTCATGTCTTGCGTTCAAGTAGGTGCAGTGGTTCCGATGATTCCAGCGGCGGCATCTGGCGTGGCCGTGACACCGGGTGCAGCACTCGTTGTCTCTGCCTTGGTTTGCGTCTTACTATTTGGAAGCGCGTCGAAAATGCGCTGTCCTTCCTTCCCGAGACAGTGCAGCAGGAGGGCTCGGCGACAGGGTGCGGGTAGCTCGTTCGCTCCGGACGCCAGCAGAAACCTTTCGAACAGTCGTAACCATCGGGCCCATGGCACATCGGGCGTGCCGGGGGTGGCCAGAAAAGGAGAAGGTGGCAAAAGGCCCGTGGAAGCCATCCTCGCCGCCAGAATGTCGTGTAGCCGGCAAGGCGACACGTGAAAGCAACCACGCTACACCACAGTACGATCCATGACAATAATCCAGTTTAATCAGCGAGTATCGTTTATATACACACGAGCGCAGTGGCGCCATCTATTGTAAGTCCAATGACTCAGAAGGCCATCTGGTGTAAACGCACAATACTACATTGTCTTTTTGTCTATGTAGTCAGCCCTTGCCTTTCTTCTTCCAGCATGCAGAGTAGGATCCATGTTGCTTGGTATTGGCAATACGGTGTACCATTTTCTGAATTCGCTTGGTACTTCTTTAGTTTCTTGGTGTGTTTGTAATAAAGTATCGCGCCCTAGTTTTGTTAGGGCTGCTCTGCCCGTTGGGGTCTGGAGAAGGCGATTTTCTCGCGCTAGTAACTGGGCCTCGGATATTTCTTCATTTGTGTTATGAAGACCAAGCGCCAGCAGCTTGTCGTTTGAAGTATTCCGCAGTAATCTCAGGGCTGTCTTGTAGGCCATTCTAATTATTTGGTTTGCTTTTTCCTTCTCGTCCCTGTTCATAATTTGATACGGAAGCGAGTATGTAATGCGACTGATGAGCTCACGGGAATACACCAAATCAGGGATTTGATTGATATGTGGGGTTTAACGTCCCAAAACCACCGTATGATTATGAGAGACGCCGCAGTGGAGGGCTCCGGAAATTTCGACCACCTGGGGTTCTTTAACGTGCACCCAAATCTGAGCACACGGGCCTACACCATTTCCGCCTCCATCAGAAATGCAGCCGCCGCAGCCGGGGTACACCAAATCAGGGAGTACAAGGTGATATGTGATGAACATCATTTGAGTGCAGGGAAGCAGGCAGTAAGATAAAACTTGAAAAGCGATTGAGAGAAATGGGGAAGAGCGTTGGGCTAGGACGGTATTCAGCTACTTGTACATGAAAAATGTCGATACAAAATGGAAGAATCGAACCAGCAAATTGACTGGTAAATACTGAGAAAACAGCAGGGGGCCACACCAAAAAGAATTATCGGTTAAGAAGAAGGTGAAGGAAGCTGAGACCGATATGTGGAGAATTGGCATGACTAGGAAGTCTCCACTGGAGATTTATTGAACTTTTAAGCAGAAAATTGCCAAGGAAAGGATCTATGATACTCTAGGTAGTTTCCTACTGTTTGAGGCCAGGACGGGAGTAATGCGAACCAAGACATATCAGGCAAAATACGAAGGGGTAGACGCGGTATGCAGTGCGTGAAAGGAGGAAGAAGAAACTGCAGAACACTTGATAGTTTGCTTTAAATGGCTTCACCCTATAGTTCAGAATGATGGCGCAGAGTTTTTCAAAGCATTGGGGTTTAGTGACAGGGAGGGCAAAATAGGCTTTAAGCATGTAGAATTACCTAGTAGGAGGTTTTCTGATTGGTGGCTAAAGTCAAGGCACGAGTGAAAATTAAACTTTTCACTGCAAAGTGCGAGTCCTCAACCTCTCTATTTAGAGGGGGAAAATAAATCTAGTCTTTGGTTCACTAAGTAAAACGGCTTGGTGGCGTTAGCCACCGCCTGATCTAAAGAGTACAGCCACATCAGTGCATCCATCCATCCAGCTGTACGTTGGTCGGGATGACTTCAAACGAGCTCGTGCCGCAGGTTTCGGCGCGCTGAGTCCACGGAGTCCGCGCTCATTGACAGTGGAATCAAGGGGTCGTGTGCTGTTTTTGTCAGGTCATCGGCAGTCTCGATCTCTGCAATGCCTACGTGTGATGGAATCTATCCAAGGACCACATCGCAGCCTTGATCGTGCAGGTTGTGCAGCGACCACGCGACACGCTGGGCGAGTGGGGGCACAGAACACCCTACCAGTTTAGAAAACGGAAACTTTACCTTTAGGCTTTTGTATCAAAATAACATGCAAATACGTAGCGGCGGCGTACTAAACTGCAATACCACGAGGCGAGATGGCAATGTTAGTACTATCATCATCAATAAACAGCGCCCCCTCCCTTACCGATTCCCTCTAACGAGGCCTGTCAGAACTTTTTAAATAATATATTAATAAATAAATAAACAAACAAATAAATGAATAAACAGGTGGGTCCCGCTTACTGAGAAATTAAGGTAAATGCACAAGAGCGGATGCGCTACTCGTAGGACATTCGCAAAATCAAAACGATCCCGATGGCGTGAGAGGTGCCGCCTACACACTGCTAACACACTGCTAACAGACACTGCTAACAAGTGATAGAGCTAGCTGCTCTAAACAAAGAACCTTCTGAGCACGAAAAGACGTGTTAAAATGCTGCTTGTGCTTTTCTGTTTGATTCATTGTAAAAATAAACGCCGGAAGTTACTATGGGGAATGGCGCGAGTGCTTTAAAAGTTATATTTTTGCCTCAATAAACATAACAAGTCGCGCCATTTAGCGGGGCCCATTTGAACCAAGCACGTCTGCCATTTCGGAGGTCATGACAGGAAACAGTTCAAAGGCCGTTGTTGCTGTGGTGGCTCCTGCTACTTTTGTTCTCTGGCAACTATTAGCCTCGAAAACGAACATGGGTGTCACTGCAGTCACGGCGTTGTGACGTCACGGCACAAACTCTCCTACTCCGCCGCCGCTTGCCGTCTTCTTCTGCGCCCGCCGTGTACCCACCCTTTAGCGATGCGGTGGTGATCACTCCTTCATTTCGTGACGAAAATATCTCAAGATACAAGGTGGAAGGTTTCACAGCTGGTGAAAGTTATCCAAGCTCTACGTCAGCAACAACTCCGAACGGGAAAGCTGCTGTGAAAATGGTGATTCAGGACAGCGAGGCACTCGTTTTTTTCGGGTATGCCAATAAATGGGTGCTGAGAAAATATGCTAAGCGGTGCTAATGGGATTAGAACTAGGTGTAGATTTCGGGGTTAAAACATATGCGTACCACAAAAGACATCAGGATGCTTTGAATTCACTGATTATATCGCGGTTTACTGTGCTAGTTACGCCTGCATTTGCAAATAAACTAAAACATTTGACAGAATTGCACTATCTCCAACAGAACCCTTTATAAAAATCTGTCTGTGATGGGCAGTTACTTAACACTTTCGGAAAATAAGTAAATGCTGCTGCACACACCACGATTTTGAAACGTTGAGATGTCCGTTTCTTCAGATCGAATGTACACATTTCTTTTCAACGTTCGCCGGGGATTACGTAGTCATATAACCTGATTTGTTTGAAATGCTGGTCAGATCTACACCGCATCACAAACGATAATGTTCCCTTCACGTGGAAGCACCACTGATAGAAACGATTTAAATATAAATGCTGGAATGTCGGGATGTGTATTGAGCGACCTGGGCCAAATAATAATTAAATATCCTTCGCCTCACTACAGCGACGACTGGTCTCGAAAGTCATGTCTGCCGACAGGCGATCAACTGCAAGAAAAATAATATAAGGTGCACGGATACCTAAACTGGCACAAGCGCGTCAGCACATACCATTGCTTCAATGCTGCCCGAAGACAGAATATGACAGCAATAACGAATTTCTATACATAAGCTCAAGCGCACTTCGCCTGAAGAATTTCGGTGAATTGAAGTGGCGTTATTGCAAGAGAATCGTGAAAGTAAACAATGCGGTGAGTACGCAAGTAAACAAGGAAACAGACAAGCGCTTCCTGGAGCGCAGCATTGGAGATAGCTTGTGAGACTCGACACGGCACGTGAGCGCGAGGCTTTGCAAACTTAAAAACGCTTTTTGTAAGCACATTTATCAGTCCGATACAGTCGACACAGTCCGATACATCGCTGTACAGGTTTCGCTGCCCCTCCTGCTTGGTCTACGGACTGCAGTATGTATTAACGAAACAAAATCAATAAAGGTAACTATGGCGGAAAGAAACGTCCAAGAACAACTCAACATAACAATGTAGATATGGTGTCTTGCATCTCAAGCTCGATACGACATGATTATGTGGCAATATGCTTGCCGTATCTAAGCGGAAGCCCGTTATTACTTTTCACAAACGTTGAAATGCTGCTGACGTGCCAAGAATGGGACCTATTACTGGGGTCAACAGCGTGACACAGATCTGTACAGCCCTTTCTTATTCGGCTATGACCAAGTGCGAGCACTGTTTGCGATTCCGCAGAAGCAAAAGTAGAAGTTTTATTGTTTTATCCAGAATAATATTGATTGTGTTTACATCATTCATCTGCAGCTTGAGCAAGCGAAAAGCAAACGCAAACAGTGGTACAGCGCACGAAACGATCACATCTTATAGGCGTGCTGCGGCAGGCATCGAAGAGTCCGTAACGTGAAGTCATTGAGGCCTCTCGTCAGGTAGTGCCAGCAGAACTTCTTGGGGCTAATAGTGCCGGTGGCCGAGCAGTAACAGTGACGTGAGACGTTCCACTTGAGGCGGGTATTATAAGTGCTCTAACCCAGTTCAGACCACTCAAACGCGATTTTATTTCACAATAAGCGCTTCTTGGGCACAAAGGTTTCTGGACCACTACGAGGTTTCTGGACCGCTATTTCAACAACCAAAGTCGACTTAATATTTGCCTTTAGTGTCCTTTTGAAGCGGTCAAGGTTCTCAGTGGTGAGTAAAACTCGAAACAGCCTCCATGCTCTTTTTTCTGTATGCGCGCATTCCGACACTTCTTGTTATACAAGGGGACGCGTCATTTTCCGTGAAGTCCAGATGTTTGCGGGAGGCGCTTATTTGCAGCTTTATGCAGGAGACACATGGTGCGAATTCGGATGCGATTTGCCGTACGGCGCACCGCAGTCTGATTTACCGCATGCGACGTTTTGGGACACAAGGTACGGCACCTTCAAAGTTTCAAGCTCCGCCCATATCTTTGTTGCTTGCCCGCTTTCTTTTTCTTCTTAAGTGGCGTCAAAATCATGTCCCAAAAAACGCACTTGTTTCTGTTTTAAAACAATCCTTGCATTTATAAATAGTGACTTTTCTTCCAACTGAATATGTAAACAGGTGATAAACAATATTTAACAAACACAAAATATATATTCTCTAAATTTGGAAGGCTGCGCCATGAAGCGCTGGCAATGGCGATCGAAACGAGCAACAACTAACAATTGTTATGCCAGCGAGTCCTCGTCAAACGTCCGTGCCTCTGAAAAAGGCAATCTGGGTCAAGGCCAGCCCGCAGTCCGCCTGGCGCGATCAACTCGACGGCGTGAACACGCGCGGCGCTTCTCTGGCCCACGTGCATTGAGTCAGCTGCGCACGTGACAGCGAGCCGGCGTCCTCGTGCCTGGTGGTCTGACGCATGGCGCGGCGGCCCCATTGGAGGAATCTGCCCTGACGACCAGCGGCGCTTCTGATTGGACATTTTGGTTGGACCCGGTGTAAATAAAAGAAGCCCTGCGGTGCGTCGCGATCGGCGGTCCTATGAGAGAGGAGTCCCCATGTCGGAGAGCCGACATGTGTGTGAGTCAGCGGTCTTAGGCGAAAAGTTGACCTATGTATTAGAGAGGAGAGCTCGGCTCTTCGAGTCTCTGTCGACCCCAGTGCCGAAATTGTAACGCCTCTGTATATATGCTGTACATAAACCTTGTTTAACTCACCGTCGTCTCGTCCGCTCGTCTTATCAGCTCTGCGCAGAAGCAGTCGCGGGCTGAGAAACATACGCTACCAAACGGCTGGTGACCTTCCCGGCGGAGTTGAAAGCAGTGGCGCCTTCGGGGCCGTGTTGGCGTCGCCGTCTTTCGCAACAGTGGTGGCTTCGGCGGGATCGGTCCGTCTTTCGCAACAGTGGTGGCAGCGGTGGGATCGACCGGCGTCAGCGACATCGATGCGGTGAGTGCCTGATGTTTTCCCCTCAGTTCACCAGACTACTCTAGCTCAGGTTGTAGTAGTTTAGAGAAGGGCTGTGTGAAGCATTGAAGGGAGCTTTGATCGTTTCAAGCCAAGTCGAAGCGCTTTGAAACCAAAGTTAATGCGGAGGGGAAAACACGGGAGTGTGCAAAATGGCTTGCGCGTCTTGCTAGTAGGCTTATAGTGGGTACGGCAAGTAGATTCTTAACAGGGGCAAACAGCAAGAGGCTAGTGTGAACGATGGAGAACCTTAAAGTGAAGGAACTCATCGAAATTTGTGAGGAACTCGGCATTACTTTGGGCCGTGCGAAACGAAAGCAAGCGATCCTTGAGATCATGAAGGATGAGGGAGTGTCGGCTGAGGAAGTCGATGAGGCCTGGGTGGATATCAAAGCACGCCGCGAGGAGGCTGAAAAGCGAGAAGCTCGCGAACGTGAAGAAGCTGAAAGGCGAGAAGCTCGCGAACATGAAGAAAGGCGAGAAGCTCGCGAACGTGAAGAGGCTGAAAGGCGAGAAGCTCGCGAACGTGAAGAGGCTGAAAGGCGAGAAGCTCGCGAACGTGAAGAAGCTGAAAGGCGAGAACGTCGCGAGCGCGAGGAGGCCGAGAGACAGGAGCGCCTCGAGATGAAACGAATAGAATTGGCAATCCTACAGTGTTCGCAGGCGCCTAGCGCAGCTTCTCCGACGATTCAGGTCAGCGGTATTAGAATTCGGGATCAACTGCCACCGTTCGTAGTAGGCGAGGACATGGCGAAGTATCTCGTCAAGTTTGAACACGTCTGTGAGCGAAATGCTTTGGAGCCGTCTCTTTGGGTGCGGAACCTGCTAGCTCTTCTTCCCGGCGAAGTGTCCGACGCGATAACTTGCTTGTCGAGGGAAGCGTTTGAGAGCTATGACGAGGTTAAGGAAGTGCTCTTGAGACGTTATAAGTTGTCACCCGAGGCTTTCAGGCAAAGGTTCCGGTATGCTAAAAAGGGGAATGAGTCACACGTTGACTTCGCGTTTCGTCTTAAAGCCGATTTGATTGAATGGCTCAAGGGCGAAGGTGTTTATGACGACCGCGATAAAGTGGTGGAATGCGTTGCATTGGAGCAATTCTACCGCTGCATCGAGGAGGATGTCAAACTTTGGCTGCAGGACAAACTTGGTGAAGTACAGCTAAACAAGGCAGCCGAGTTAGCTGAGGAGTATTATACTCGCCGAAAGTTGCATAGCAGGGCAGTGCGCGTTGAAAAGGATGAAAGAAAAGAGGGCTTTTCAAAGAAACCTGATCAACGGAAACCCGCTCCGCACCGTAATTTCAAGAAGGACCCGTCTCTTACGAAGGACAGTGTGGGGGAAGGGCAAACAGAAGCGGAGAAATCGAGTGAGGTTTCTACCACACAGGCATTTGGATCGGAAAACAAACGGAAGCCGCTAATCTGCTACAACTGTAAAAAGGAAGGGCACATCGCTAGAAACTGTCAGGAAAAGTTTGCCTTCGCAACAATCCGAGAATCAGAAAAAAACATGCGGTTGTTGGAGCCGTATCTCCAAGAAATTAGGGTGAATGAGAAAACGTGCCGAGCACTTAGAGACTCAGCGGCAACCATGGACGTTGTCCATCCTTCATTGGTGTCTCCGGATGACTTTACAGGAGAATGCGCGTGGATCAGGCAAGTCGCCGAGGTGCAGAGTGTTCGCTTACCAATCGCCACGGTTGTCATTGAAGGCCCGTTCGGTAAGCTTCGCACCGAAGCAGCTGTGTCTGCCGCGCTAAATGATCGTTTTCCTTATCTTTTCTCCAACAACTCGGAGCAGCTTCTCAAAGAGCAGGGCAAATCGTTCTTCCCCAACTTAGCGTGCATGGCTCTCACGCGATCGCAAGCGCGGAAGCTATCGCGGCAGCTTGATCTAGTTCAATGCGGTGAACTCTCAAGTGACCTTGTCGGCGGGTCGACGGAACCCCAGAAAGGAAAGTTTCCGCATGAGTCATGTGAGCAGTCACGCGAGCGGCCCGTCGCCGAACCGATCGGCGCGGTTTCCGTAGAAAGGGGAGACGACATGGCACCATTGAGTCAGAGCGAGAGGGTTGCAACGCTCTCGCCTGTAGCGGAAAGTTGGAGCGAGCTGCCGAGAGTTGATCAAGAGACGCTCATTCGAGAGCAGCGTGAGGATCTCTCGATTGAAGCGCTAGTGGAAAGCCAAATTGAAGCGCGAGTGGAAAGCCAGAAAAACGCGGCAAAAGTGCTGTCGAAGGAGCACTACGAGGAATCGGTGAAGAAGCGTGCTTTTGAAGTAGGGAGTCAGGTAATGCTGGTGCAGTCGTTCAAAAAGAACAAGCTTGAGGTTGATTGGGAAGGGCCCGCAAAAGTAGTATCGAAGCTTTCTGATACCAATTGTGAAGAGAAATTAGGAAGGCGGCCAAACAAAATTTATCACAGTAACTTGAAAGCAGTCGTAAATTTACTTTTAAGTGCTTCAGAGGAAGAGGAAGCAGAAATTTTGAGTTCTAGTGAGGTAATTGAAGGGGGATCGAAAGTAATCCGGGAGCAGATAAACCTAGAGCCTAGCTTAAGTGAAGGAGGACCTGAGAAAGAGGACCTGAGAAAGATTGTTTCCGAGTTTGGGTATGTGTTGTCGGACCGTCCCGGAGACACGACGGTGATCGAACACGATATCGAGCTAAGCGGTGAGGAGTCAATCAGTAGCAAGTCGTATCGTTGTTCCCCTGTGCAACGTCGCAAGTGTGAGCCGCTCTTGGTGCCGCATAGGTATCGTCGCCTAAAAGTGGCCGGTTACTGAGGTGGAGCATGTTGCTCCACAGCGCAACTTTGATGTTCGCTAAAGAAAAAAAAGGAAAGGTAAACGTTAATGCAGGTGCATTGAGCAGTGCGTTTAGTTTGTACCTTCTCAACCTTTCGGTTTCTGGCTGGCGATTCGGGGCAAAATTTTGACCTCATCACGACCTGGCCTGAGCGCTCTCGTTCAGAGTGATCTCAAGGGGCCAGCTTTGTGGTATTCTAATTCGTTACGTTGTTGTACGTTGGAAAAAAATTGAGTTGTCATTTTAAGAGTCTTGTGTCCCACATGTGCCTCTTGAAGTAGAGGGAACAAAATTCCGATAGACACGTAGATAGGTATATGTTGTACTATACTCTGTCTGTTGTTCTGTCGGGTGACCGAGGGCACTTGCTTGTGTCGTGTGTTGTCTGTTGTCGATCCGTTCTTGGCAAGTTGCAGAACCATCGACAAGGGCTGAAACCGAAGATGGTCAGAAGAGACGAGTGAAGCTGGTCGACAAGTTGTGGCGACAAGCCAGTGGAGCTGGGATCCGTCGTCAAAAATGGGACGTGTTCCCGGAACAGTCTGGAGCTGTATTCTCCCCATGTCCCTGGAGGCGAACCTGGAGGGACCTGGCGAACGAGCGCACCTGACATCCGAGCCCCGTGGAAGCAGCTCGTCTTTCCGGTGCATTGTCTGGCGGCGGGGGTGCTGTTATGCCAGCGAGTCCTCGTCAAACGTCCGTGCCTCTGAAAAAGGCAATCTGGGTCAAGGCCAGCCCGCAGTCCGCCTGGCGCGATCAACTCGACGGCGTGAACACGCGCGGCGCCCTCTGGCCCACGTGCATTGAGTCAGCTGCGCACGTGACAGCGAGCCGGCGTCCTCGTTCCTGGTTGTCTGACGCATGGCGCGGCGGCCCCATTGGAGGAATCTGCCCTGACGACCAGCGGCGCTTCTGATTGGACATTTTGGTTGGACCCGGTGTAAATAAAAGAAGCCCTGCGGCGCGTCGCGATCGGCGGTCCTACGAGAGAGGAGTCCCCATGTCGGAGAGCCGACATGTGTGTGAGTCAGCGGTCTTAGGCGAAAAGTTGACCTATGTATTAGAGAGGAGAGCTCGGCTCTTCGAGTCTCTGTCGGCCCCACTGCCGAATTTGTAACGCCTCTGTATATATGCTGTACATAAACCTTGTTTAACTCACCGTCGTCTCGTCCGCTCGTCTTATCAGCTCTGCGCAGAAGCAGTCGCGGGCTGAGAAACATACGCTACCAAACGGCTGGTGACCTTCCCGGCGGAGTTGAAAGCAGTGGCGCCTTCGGGGCCGTGTTGGCGTCGCCGTCTTTCGCAACAGTGGTGGCTTCGGCGGGATCGGTCCGTCTTTCGCAACACAATGCAAGCGGCGGGCCGCTGGCGTGTTGCATGTTGTGTTGCAAGTACCAGTCCTCAATTTCACTATTTAAAGGGAAAAAAGATAAATCCAGTGGTTAGTTCACTAAGTAGTACGGCTAGGTGGCGTCAGCCGCCACCCGATCTAAAAGGTACAGCCACATCCATCTATCCATCGATTTATCCATGCTGTAGTGCTAAGTGTACTTATGCTGTTCGTTCGAAGCCGTGCAATGTGGCACCTGGACCGCCACAGAAGGCTACTGCTAATAAAGAAAAAAAGTGACCTTGATTCAAAAGCAGCAAAGGGAACAAAAATGCAGGTGGTGGGTGAGGCCTTCATGGACAAAGTGTCACTCCGAGGGCGAGTTTTTCACGACGGTAAGTAGCATTTATTTTTATTCGGTGTTCATGAAAGCGTGTCATTGAATGATAACTGTGTTATTTTCTTACGCAATGAAGTGATGATATTCTGAACAGCTTTGATGTAGTGCGAAAGGACACAGGTACGCGAAGAGGCAATTATGGCATCGTATTGAAACCCTATCATGACAGATCGTCGAAAAACGAGTGAGAGTGCGCATGTATCTTTTCACTGTCTTAAGCATCGGAACGATGCGTCTGAGGAGGGAGATAATGCCGCGACAGGTTGGCCACGTTCAAGTAGCCCGCCGCAATCATCGTGGCAAGAGCACAAGCAAGACCCGGCTGGCAACGAGGAAGAGGAAGATAGTTGTATCTGTGCCACTCGGCTACTCGGACTTGAACACCCCAGTCTTTAGAATCGTGGGCACAAGTTCGCCCTAATAAATACGCTTGTTTTTTAACCTGTCTGCCTCAGCATCGCTACAGTATTATGAACACTAAATTATTCTCGACCTTGTACTCTTCAAAGGCATACTGTCTACTTCTACTCAGATAACACCTTTTGTTAGTCTTATTGCTTTGAAAAATGCGCTGTAAACTTGCTCACTTATCTCTTTCTCGTAATCCACCGCCACCCATTTTTTCCTTGCCGACTTTTCCCTGCAACCAGCCACCGTCTGTCATTGCCGAAAGCACCCCAACGAAGTAAAAGATATAATCTGCCGTTGTAAACACCACGCCAAATGTTTCGTTCCGCGCACAGCAAGAAGTTAAAACCAGCTCTCATCACACACAACGCATGGACTAACACAAATGCATTTCAAGACCCTGTCCATGATAACTTTCAATACAGCACTTGTATCATAAATGGTGTTTCTCAAGCAACATGTAAATGTAACAATACTGATTGTTGGCCTAGTTGGTACTTGCTTACTGACATGATTTGGCCACAAATAAGACACACACAAAATAAAGAAACACTCAACCACAAGCACAAGCGCCACTTCCAACTTAAAAAGACCGGGCGAAAATCCAGACTTAAGTAACATCATACAGACATGCGCAGTCTTCACACAGCCTTACGCTATCCAGCTATCGAACAATCTCTCTTCCGATAAGTGCGATGTCACCGACGGTTCGCTGATACAATTTTCACCTTTTTTTAATGTAATATGCTTCCATGAACTCACGCGCAGTTTTATGCCTACTTCTACCTAGAATCTTAACCTCGTTAAAACGTGGTACACACCCGCAGGCTTTACAATGCATAGGCAAATGCGCTAAGCCATCTTTCATTATATTTAATCCATGCTCCCTAACCCGTTGTGTGTGTATTATTTGCGGCCAAATCATGGCAGTAACATATAAATGGTTATGTTTATTTCTGGCATATTCTTCAGTCGCATTTATTATTTAAAGGAGTTTGCTGTTATGAATAGTAAACGGCTGAGTCCAAAATACATCAACACATTTCATTGAAGCAGATAGTTTAGAAGGAAAAAATAATATGGATGAAAGTTAGGTGGCCGGCGAGGCCTGTAGTGCGGCGGGAGTGAAGATGGATTATTTGCAGATATGTGCGAGGTCACCACGAGTGTGTAACTGTCAAGTGTTATGGGTCGTTGTTTTGCAAAACGTGCATCATTACCGAAATTGGCCATGGTGATGTTGCGGCTACAGAATGGCAACGCGTGAGATGAGCGTAAACTAGACAATGACAAGCTTTGGCGACACAACTTCCCCACAGTCAGTTACCCTCCCAAGGTAGTCTGACCAATAAGGGCTCGTGTGATGGGAATTGTGTTCAAGTGCTTGTACTAAACACACCTTACATAATATCCTCAATGTGAGGGCTTTTAGGTGTAAGTTGAATAAGTGAATTAGGTTCAGTGCGAACAATTTTGTATGTCGGGGAACTCACAAATTTTCGTTTTTTGAAGTTTGTCTCAGTGACCGCGAAACTTCAGTTGCATCAGAAAATTTTCTGCATTATCTGAAAAGCAGTTTTTTCTCCCCTAGATGCAGCAAATGCGGCAAGGCGACATGAAATACCTTTATAAGTATTATCGCGTGCTGCCAAATCAATTTGATTTTATTCTTAGGCTTCTGGAGAAAAACCTTGAAAGGAAGCATGCTGTGAGGGAGCAAATAAGTCCTGCTAGGCGACTGGCCATGACACTCAGGTAATATGGTGATATGTGTACTTTCGTTTTTCCCTGTGATTATTTTCCTTTTTTCTACAAACGTTATGTTGTTTTGCGCAATGCAACCCATACCCCCAACTATGTGTTGCACCACGCCTATCCGAATTCCATCACCAATTCTAATCAGGTGGCACCCACACATTAGAGCCATGTATATTTGTTAGTTTTTACATGCGCACCACTGTTTTCAAGATGTTTACTCCATACTCTTACTATTGAAAAAAAACGTTTTTATTGCAGATATGACTCATCTGGAGACCTTATCCAGGATATTGCACTAGCTTTCAATGTTGGCATATCTACGGTGCGCACGGCTGTGAAGGTCACATGCCGTGCTTTTTGGATAAGGTTTCAGCCAGTGTACCAGCCCGTTAGTATACCTCCTAACACATTGTTTACAGGTAGTGCTTAGCGATTCTGCACAGTGAGCATCTGGTTTCAGGTTGGGCCTCATAGTTTCTGACTTGGTCTGTACATTCGCTATTCAACTTTCATATCATCCTTCAGTGCAGTGAGGCCATCCCATGCCACTTTGAATGGGTACTTCCTCAGTGGCCCTTAGGGAAGGCTTATTTAGTGCTTGTGCAGCGTTTACTCTTCATAGTTTGTGTCGGTTACAGTCAAGCGTAGCCCACTCATGACCCTGACTGAGCACGTCGCCTCACTTCTGGCCTGGGCTGGTTGGAAAATTATTCAAAAATAAACGTTTCTTTCTCTCTCTCCTTTTGCTCGCTCGTAAGTGACCCAGTCAACTCATTTTCTGAAAACGTGGACAGCACATCGCAGAGCATGCCTTCGCAAGAGAAAGCCATTTTCAGCCCATATTGCAGCCAGAATTCATTGGCATATCTGATGCTGTGGCACTGGAGCATTGTTATAAGTGGTTCATTTTACTATAAAAAGCATACTAAAGCGAACGGTGCCATCGCTGCTTATAGTACATTTGATATATTGCTATAAACAGTGTCTTAACAAGTGGACGTGCTTTCTGGAGGAGCTGCCGCAAAGTTGAATACTTCAAACAGTTTGCTTTCTATTGCAAAAACATATATGTGATGAAAGATGGTAGACAGTTGTGAAAAAAAAAGACTGCGCCTGCCAACTGACTTATTGTTACGAGTGACTGTGTTTATTTACAGATGAGGTGAAATGGCGTTGTGAAATAGCAGCGTACTTCTGAGACAGGCCTAGAACGCTTCCACCCAACCACACAGTCCAGGCGCCGCTCCACTACTCTTCTTCTTCTTCCGCACCCCGTAAGCTCGCGCATTTTCGTTTCATTTCCCCCGGCGGCAGACGAAGCTCGCCGAGTGAGTTAAATGGGCCTATGATGGTACTGGTTGAGGCGGGCTACGGGAACAATTTGCGTAGTGCGCGAACGCCGGTTATTTGCTGTGACTCGGGCGACAACGTAATTCACGTCACTGAGACGAGTGACTATCACGAATGGGCCGGAATAGTTTGCTAGAAACTTCCGGTACAATCCTTTTCTACGAACAGGAGTCCACAGCCACACGTAGTCACCAGGAGAAAACTCTACGGGGATATGCTTGGCGTCGTAGCGACTCTTCCTGTGTTCTGGCGAAGACAATGTTCGAAGGCGCGCTAGTTGACGTGCTTCTTCAGCGTGACACAACGTCTGAGCGATGGACATATCTTCCTGATGCGAGAAAGGTAATAGAGTGTCCAGAAAACTCTGCGGATTTTGTGCACAAAGCAGAAAAAAGGGGCAAATGTCCAGTAACTTCATGCTTGGCGGTATTATACGCGTAAGTAACAAATGGTAAGATGGCGTCCCAGTTCCTGTGGTCAGCATCAACGTACATCGATAGCATATTCGTGAGAGTTCGATTTGTTCTCTCAGTGAGACCGTTAGTTTGCGGATGGTAAGGGGTGGAGTGGCGATAAGAGGAGCCACAGAGGCGCAAAATTTCTTCAACCACATCGGCCATAAATTGTCGTCCACGGTCACTGATGACAACCCGTGGAGCACCGTGACGCAGTATGACCCGTTGTAACAGAAAAGAAGAAACAGCGGCTGCTGTGGCCGATGTCAGTGCGTCCATTTCCGTATAACGCGTTAAATAATCCACGCACACTATAACATATTGGTGGCTTTATGGGGTCTTAGGAAGGGGTCTGAGCAAGTCGATGCCGACTTTTTCAAAAGGGGATGTCGGTGGAAGGATGGGCTGCAAATAACCTGGCGGGGCAGTGGTGGATCGCTTGTGGCGCTGACATATAGCGCAGCTGGTGACGTACTGTTTTGTGGTCTTCCACATTTTCGGCCAGTAGAACCTCTCACGTAGTCGATGTAGCGTCCGTGTGAAACCGAGATGACCGGATGTTAAGTCATCGTGCGCAGAACGAAGGACGACCTGGCGCAGGCTTTCCGGCACTGTTAGAAGCAACAGGAGGCCATCGGCTGACTAGTTTTTTTTATACAGCAAGCCATTTCAAATTTTAAAGTGCTTGTCGACGGAGTTATGTGCAGCTTCGAGCAAGGGTTTCAGAGTAGGGTCGTGCTGCTGCTCACGTTTAAAGCTGCTGGTATCTGGGAAGTCGGACGAAACAGAAACTAAATTGTCATCAATGTCATTGTCGTCAGCATTGATTGGTGTGTACTCAAGGAAGGCGGGATAAGCAGTCGGCATCTGTGTGACATCGTCCGCTCTTATAGGTAACAGAAAAGCTGTACTCTTGGAGGCGCAACGCCCAACGAGCCAGCCGGCCAGACGGGTCACGAAGTCCCACAAGCCAGCATAGTGATCGGTGATCTGTCACTATTGTGAACTCGCGGCCATGTAGATACGGTCGAAACTTCTAAATGGAGAAGACGACTGCTAAGCACTCGAGCTCGGTGATGGTGTAGTTCGTCTCTGCTCGGGTCAGTGTCCGACTGGCACATGCTACGACGTGCTGGCGGCTGTTGCAGAGTTGGACCAGCACAGCACCAACACCTAGCCCACTAGCATCAGTATGAAGTTCAGTCAAAGCATCAGGATCAAAATGCTTTAGGATGGGTCCTGAAGTCAATAAAAAGTTCAGCTGTTGAAATGCAGCCTCAGATTTATCATCCCACAAGTACGTGTGTCTTTATGAAGAAGGGACGTTAGTGGGGAGGCAAGTTGTGCGAAGTTCTTAATAAATCGACGGAAATGTGAGCACAGACCCAGAAAACTTCGCAGGTCCTTCACTGTTCGTGGTGGTTAAAAGTTGCGAACCACTGCGGGCTGCTATGGGTCTGGTCGCATGCCTTCTTTATCGATGAGAAAGCCTGATACGAGGGCTTGACGTTTTCTAAAACGACACTTCTTTGAGTTTAAAACAAGGCCAGCTTCGCGTAAGCATTCAAACACAAGCGACAAGCGGTAGTTATGCTCTTGAAAAGTCTTGCCGTAAATAATCCCGTCATCTAAATAGCACTTGCAAATTTCCCATTTTAGTCCATGGAGTACTGTATCTATAAATCTCTCGAATGTCGCTTGAGCATTGCACAAACCAAAGGGCATAACGTTGAACTCAAAGAGACCGTCTGGTGTTACGAAGGCCATCTTCTCTTTATCTGAGGGATGCATAGGAATTTGCCAATACCCAGAACGCAAGTCAACAGAAGAAAAATAGGAGGCAGAATGCAGACAGTCCACGGCGTCATCTATACGTGGCAAAGAGTAGACGTCTTTTTTGTGATGGCATTTAGGCGACGAGAGTCTACGCAGAATCTCCATGAATTATCCTTTTTCCTCACTAGAATGACAGGAGCTGCCCATGGACTACACGATTCTTGTGTGACGCCCTTCTTTAGCATGTCTTCAATTTGCTCAACGATGACTTTCCTTTCGGAAGGCGATACACGATAGGGCTTCTGGCATATTTGTGGTGCTTGGCCTATATAGATGCGGTGTTGCGTACGTGAAGACGGTGGCTTAACGGTAGACGTCTCGTCTTGGGCAAAGTCAAAGACTGAGGCGTGGCGTGCGATCACCTCCTGCAGCAGCGACCGTTCAGTTGATGGAAGTGACTAGTTAATCATATGGTCAATTTTGGCCGAATAGTCGGGTTATGAGTTGGCGTGGGGTTTCTTTATATCCACCGACAGTTGGAGTGACCGTATGGTAAGAGTACTTTGCTCTTGAAAGCTTGCCAATTTAAGTCCTGCAGGCAGATACATGGGCTGCGCGGAAACATTCACAGTCCACAAATCGGCACAACCATCGACGGTGAGCACGAGGCAACGAGGCACAATAACGTTTCTCCTAAGTGCGTTAGTGAAGTTCGGCTCGGCTAAACCGTAATAAGAACCGGCACAAGAACGCGAAGAGTTTAAACGCACAAACATTGCGGTATGTGGGGCCAAGCAGACGTCTTCAGACACGGAAAACACTTCCAAGCAGTCATCAACGGCATTTTTTATCAATGAAGACGGACACGGGACGAAAAATAATACCACCACTATTACAATCTAGAGTTGCACCACATTCCCGCAAAAAATCTATACCTAGAATGACGTCGTGGGTCGCTCGTGCAAGCACCATTAGTTCCGCTCGAAACATTTGATTTCCTACAGAAAGTAAAACAGAACAAACTCCAACCGGGCTCAACGTTTCTCCCCCTACACCGCGGAACGTAACACTCCGATTCCAAGCAAACATTACTCTTGTCCCAAGGCGATTTTCAAAAGACATGCTCATTATAGAAACGGCAGCACTGGTATCAACTAGTGCGACAGTACTCACATTGTCTACAAAAACACTCACTTTGTTCTCAACCATTACAACACAAGGGGGTCTTGCGGAAGATGATTTTGCGGCCTCACTCGCATTGGTCGCCCCAGTTAGTTTCCCAGTGGTGTTGGCGTCCCCGAGCGGCGACGCGGAGACGGGGATCGCTGTTGGCGTGTGGGTGGTGGGGTAACGCTGCGGTCGGAGCAAGGCGAGTCAGCACGTGCTGCGTGTTGCTGCTGGAAAGAGCCCTGAAATGGTCGAGACTCACCAGCAGGTACATAGGGCGTGGAACGTTGAATCGTGGAGCTCGCTGCTGGCGACGGTAGCAGTACCTTGCGATGTGTCCAGGTAGCCCGCAGTTGTAGCAACTACGGGTGTCGCGTCTAGTCGTCCCCGGCGAAGTAAACCTCGTTGGTTGATAAAAGCCGGGCGATGGTGGTCGAGGAGTAAATCGCTGTGACGCAGCTTGCCTGCGTTCCTGATTTTCGAGTGGTCATTCACTTCTTCGTTCGAACCGATCGGTGTAATTCGGGCGAGGCTCAAAGTAGCTCTGTCGCATCCGAGGTACCAGTGGTTCACGGGGCCGTTGGTCGAATGCACACTGATGGCAGACGCCAGCGGTGTGCACAGCTTGCAGTTGAGCAAGTTCTTCCTTAACCACTCATCTTATAAGAGAAGAGATGTCGTCCTGCGATGGAAGGTTGACACTTGCAATCCTGGGCACATTCTCAAGACGTCCAAATTTCGGTAGGACTCTCCTCCTCTTTAGCGCTTCACATGCTCGGCAGTGTCTCCTTAGGTCGGAAGGTGTGTGTAAGTCTTCCTTAGTGATAAGAAAATTGTACACGTCTTCAGCGATTCCCTTGAGCAGATGACCTACCTTATCTTCGTCACTCTTGGTCGCACTCACGATTCCGCAAAGCTTCAAGACGGCCTCGATGTAGGTGGTGTATGTTTCGTCAGGTAACTGAGCTCTGCGTGAAAGCGTTTGCTCCGGCTGCTTGACCTTAGCTATTGAGTCACCAAAACACCTCTTCAGCTCGTCTACGAAAATGTCCCATGTGGTCAATGCACTCTCATGGTTGTCGAACCAAAGAGACGCGGTGCCGACGAGAAAAAACACCACGTTCTCGAGCTGCTTTGCAGTGCTCCAGCGGTTGCTGCAACTCACTCTTTGGTAGTGCTTGAGCCAGTCGTCAACATCGTCATCCGGCTGCCCCGAAAAGGTCCTCGGCTGACGTTCCGGCATGCCGCAGTGATCTTGTCCTGGCGGGTGAGCGTGTTGCTCATCAACAACGAGGTTGTTATGGCCTGCTCCCGCCTCCTCCATGTCTGGTAGCTGCGGTGGCGAAACAACTATCATCAACGAAACAAACTATCATCACAACAGGGATTTGTAGACATTCCAGTGAATTATGCAGCAGATACTTAAGTGAAACTAAAAATAAATGCTACAGATCACAGTGAAGGTGTGCTGCAAGAGACTTGGCAATACGTCGACATTATAATGATCAGCCAATACAAAACTCGCATCGATAGGCCTTACGTATATGCATACATAAACCAATGTGGACTGTGCCACTCTGAGCCTCTAACATGGCGGTATGCACACGACGGCTGACAGATGGCAGCGATTTCACATAAGGTCTATACAACCATAGCAATAAATGCTGAAGTATAAAAATAGTTATAAGTGCAATAACGCAATACAATAACAACGTTCAAGTAAAGTGCAAAAAGACCGATTTTTAATGATAAGGAATTAGTACAATTTTATTTTCAAGTGCACAGGTTAGACATCAGATTGAGCACAGTAAAGTATCATAATGAAAGAGCAGTGAATGTCAAAGGTCTTGTCTTAATTTGCGCACTAGTGGTAGTGGTAAACTAGGAATGCTAAACGAGTATGGTTAATATTTAGTGACACACTGTGATTGCAGATAGCAGGAATTCACACCAATTGGTAAATTTATAATTGTAGCTGTCACTGCTAACTCATGCACTCTGTTTTAGCTACAATAAAGCAGTGTGTGCCAGTGACACTGCTCCACAAACCAGTGTGTCATCATTACTGCCTCAAGATACAGTAGACTGTCAGTAAACGGAAATCTGTTGAGTGAAACTATTGCACCTGCGATACTTGGTTTCGAGCTTGTATTCTGCACCCATGCTCACTTCTCAGTAAACGAAACTACTGTTTATTGCAACATATTTTCTTGGTTCCTGCAGGTTCCGTTCGCCGAGAGTGTACTGTATCTCAAAACCATTACGGTTGACCTGTAGGTTCGTGTGTGTCTCTATAGGTGTGATAAGGAAAATAAACGCACAATGCAGCCATTCGGTGCTACATCATCATAAACAAAAACTTTATTATAGGTTGTAATGTTAAAGCAATCGTGATCTGCGTTACTCTATGCCTTCTTGTAGGACCACCAGCAACATGGACACAACAGACGATGACTCCGTAGCAAAGATTCTGGGCCAAGAGCAAGGCAGTCTTTATGGCGAATCGCCAACACAAATGCTTTTAGGCATGGTCGACGACGCACAGACACCTTCATTTCATTAACTTCCTTCAACAGATATTATTACTTCTGCGCTTTCACAACAAAACACATGCGCCTTTTCAAACGTCACCCAGTTACATTGAGTACGAAAATTTTTATCGTGCTCTACCCAACAGAACTTATGTACTTAATTCTATACCATCAAATTTTAGACTGTATTTAGTGTCTGCCTGCCCTGCCTTTGTTTTTTTTATTTAATGGGGTGAGCAAGGATAAACAAGTTGTCCTGGGGCGTGATTCTCATGTTATCCTCCTAATAAACTTAATTGTGCCTCCACTCATTCGCTGAAGCTTAACAAGTGCACGCTGCCTGTTTCGGTTCTTTCTTCCGCAACGTCATTATGACGCCACAAAGCTTTCACAACTCTCAACACAATTGAAAAAGACCGAACTGAAAACAGTCAAAAATGGGCTCACAATATACAGTAATATTTATGCTGCACAAGTCGTTTGGTGGAAAATTTTGCAATGAAAGAGTATGAAAATGGTAAGAAGATATATTCAAACCATCTAGCCATGCTTGCTGTAAAAAATCATTCCATATTGTTTAGCGTACACAGAGAAACAATGATGCAAAAGAGTCTGCACATCAGTAGAAGGTGTGGTCTTTCGCACTACTCTCTTAATTGGCTTTGAGCACACCTTTGTGCTTGCCAATACATGGTGTTGATCAATCTGCCTACCATACCCTCTTAATGCATTCATAACATGGGCTTGCATAAAGAAGCTCTTCTCTTGTAGAAATGCCCCTGATTTAGAGCATTAGCGATTTGTATGACGTCAGCACATTGATGTAAAAACTGTTTTTCTCGACCAGGTTGGTTAGTGGCCGAATGTGCCAGCGAACATGTAAAATCTGAGAACAAAATAGAAGACTAGGATGATCTGCAATGTTATGATATCTTCAATCTAGACTCCACAAATCTTATGATAACAGATTACGCATTTACTCTACTGTAGCACAAGATGAAACTTTTTGTGCGTCCAGGAAAAACAAATATTAATTTCGACATTCGACTGCAACGTGAGGGTTGACTTCAGGATGAAAAATCTTGGACAAAAACTTCCATAACATTCTAATAAATACCGCAGCTGAAAATGAAGTACAAACAGTTTGGTATGTTGACTACTTGTATAATGTTGGCACTATTGGATAGTAATAAATTTCACATGTTTTGGGACTGCAAAAATAACAATGATGCAGCTTAGAATTATAAGAACAGACCGTGCTAGGCTCAAGTGGTAGTTGAACATTCTTTCGCTTGGATTCAGACCACGTCCTGGATAAAGCCTCAAGAAATCAGTCCTCAGCTGAAAGGTCTCGTCTCCAACAAATACACAAGGAGCTGGAAGTGTTGTGTTTGGAAGATGCAAGTCCTTTGGCAGCTGTACTTTTCCTTGTTTAAGCCGCTTGCGAAACTTTGACTGTTTGAGGCATCACACCTTGATCACTCTGCTTGCTATAGGTCCCCACATCAATCATGACAACTTCGTAATTGCAGTCAGCGACTGCCAGCAGCACAATGGAGTAAGTGCCCTGCAATAAGCAAGTTATTATTAGAATGCATGAGAATCTGCAAGCAGTTTAATAGTTGTTTAATCATTTCTGCTTTATGGCATCAATAAAGCTTCAGCAAGTGATTGCATCATAAATAATAACCTTTCACAGCAGGGTTGAAAAAACAAATAGATTATATGCTTCAGATGTTTCAAATACCTGTACATTATTGTATGATTAGGCAACGGGGTTTCTTAACCACTGTACAAACTTTATTTTTGTGAACAACTATAGAGAACAGCACATTTACAGCATTTTGTGATGGACAATACAATGCCGTGAGCATACTCACAGTTTGTTACTTGACACCATTATTACTTTCACGTCTATGTAAATGAGCATATTCCATGAAAAAATGTTACCAAGGGAAAAGTTAAGAACCATGACATACACACAGATTATATGTTACTCATATACAACTAGTTGTCTTATCTAATAGTGTAGGTAATGCCCCTGCCACACTGGATGTTTTAATGTCATTCGAACTGAATAACGTTCGCACCTAATGAGATTATGCGGCTGCTACAAGCGATATTTAATGTCATTAGAACCGAATGACTTATGCGATGGAATGAGTTCGAGAAACACATTCGCCATCGCACTAGCACCGAATGTATACTCTCAACCCCATTGACTACTTGAAATGTGGCACTTAACATTCTCAATTTAAGAAGAAGCAATGCAAGCACGCTAATAATTTTGAGTTTCTTTAGGCATCTGTGGTCTTAACGAGAGCATTTGTGTGGAAGGTTGCCGCAAAACGTTTGTATTCTCAGCCTCAAAGGTACAGAGACTACTCGATTTCACCCGATGGCGTGGTCGGACATTGTGTAAACAAACACACGCCACGGTCAGACTAGAAACGTGCGTTCTGTGTTGCCACTTCGGGTAAATGATGACGGTGCCTGGTGTTATAGTTGACTTCGTTTATTACGTTACCAACTGACATTAACACCTCCAGTGTGGCAGGGGTATAAGAGTACAGTATCGACAATCTTAAATAACAGTGTTACACCCCTGCCACACGGCACCTGTAATGTCATTTGCTGCGAAAAACATTAGGGGTAATGTCATTTTTGTAGCTGCTATATAGTCATATAAAGGACATTCGCTCGTTGAATGTCCTTTATATGACTTTATATGTGTTCACTGAACTCAAGGAAGCGCGACATGTGTTCTTTTGTCAACAGGCACTTCACAAAATCGACATTTTAAAGCAAACGTAAACGATGTTCACATGTTTATTAAAGGTTGTTTTTATTTCAGTAACTTTTCAACGTGCAGCATGATTGTGCAAGCAATTTCAGCAGCTATATTCTCTTTTTCAGGCTCAGACTTCAGCCACGTTTCACACACTCTCTGTTGTTTTCGTGTAGTGTCGCCGGGTTACTCGCAAGTAGCAGAATACGTATGCACATATTGGGCACCATTCTAGGGAGAGTGATTTCATACCAATTGTTCTTTCTTGGGAAGCACCCCATTTCTCTGTTATTCACTGACGAAGTTGAAGCCCAAAGAGCAGCCGACGTAAACAAATTGGCGTCTAGGTACAGCTCCGAATCCCTCGTCGTCTGTGATCTTCAATACCAAGCTTTAAACGCTTCAGTCGGTTCTGATGCCTCATTCGCTGCAGCTGGAGTGCAACTATAGTTCGTTTGCACAGATCATAATCTATCACGGTCACAAATTCATGAACGCTAGTTCCAAACATTGCTGATTGCAAGTTGTGAGTGCAAGCTAGTTTTGATTTAGTATGAAGCATTTTTTTTCTGCCAATGCTGTTTTATCACGTGGGAGTATATTTCCAACTTTCCGGACAATTTTATGTAAATGAAATGCGCGATTTGTAACTTTTCGGTATCATGGTAGCCTGACAGTAAGTATTGACACCAATTGCGAATGTCATTTCAGGTTGCTGTGTAGACCCGGAACGCAAGATCACAATGAGATTCGTTTTCAAAGTCATTCACTGCAAATGACATTCCACGTGCCATGTGACAGGAGTATTAGAGAACAAAATTGAATGTGTTTCACACTTTCAAAATAGTTTTGTAATCTAGCAACAACAATTCTCATTATAGACACCTTGTAGTTAAAAAACATACTGCCAGAGTTCTTGGGATATTTATTCTGAACATGTTTTCCGTCGGCAGCATCGATGCAATGGAAACTTCCTCGTACGGCCAAAACCTTGAGCAACATGAAGCCAGGTTTCGGTGGTGGGAATCTGAGTGTAAAAAAGAAAAAAAAGGAAGCAGAGTTCATAGAGAACAAAGATGTTCCTACATTGGTAGTTAGCACTGCACATCAGCAAAGTTTAAGTGCGGTATTACACTTTTTGTTTCTCATGAGCATTAGGACAGTCATCTTTTAAAGGGCCTATCTACCCTGAAATGCATTGCTGGGCAAGCTGGTGCATTGCAATAAATCAAAAGCAGAGCGCAATGAGATTGTAAATAATTTTAATATAGAAACGAAAATGCGCGAGCTTACGGGGCGCAGAAGAAGAAGAAGAGTAGTGGAGCGGCACCTGGACTGTGTGGTTGGGTGGAAGCGTTCTAGGCCTGTCTCTGAAGTACGCTGCTATTTCACAACGCCATTTCACCTCATCTGTAAATAAACACAGTCACTCGTAACAGTTTGGTGGAGGTGCCGGGTACATCGATCTGGACGACCCAGCTCAACCAATTTGGCGACGAAGCAGACGCTTGGCAGGCTTGCCACCGCAGCTACCAGACATGGAGGACGCGGGAGCAGGCCATAACAACCTCGTTGTTGATGAGCAACACGCTCACCCGCTAGGACAAGATCGCTGCGGCATACCGGAACGTCAGCCGAGGACCTTTTCGGGGCAGCCGGATGACGATGTTGACGACTGACTCAAGCATTACCAAAGAGTAAGTCGCAGCAACCGCTTGAGCACTGCTAAGCAGCTCGAGAACGTGGTGTTTTTTCTCGTCGGCACCACGTCTCTTTGGTTCGACAACCATGAGAGTGCATTGACCACATGGGACATTTTCGTGGACGAGCTCAAGAGGTGTTTTGGTGACTCAACAGCTAAGATCAAGCAGGCGGAGCGAACGCTTTCACGCAGAGCTCAGTTACCTGGCGAAACATGCACCACCTACATCGAGGCCATCTTGAAGCTTTGCGGAATCGTGAGTGCGACCATGTGTGACGAAGATAAGGTAGGTCATCTGCTCAAGGGAATCGCGGAAGACGTGTACAATTTCCTTATCATTAAGGAAGACCTACACACACCTTCCGACCTAAGGAGACACTGCCGAGCGTTTGAAGCGCTAAAGAGGAGGAGAGTCCTACCGAAATTTGGACGTCTTGAGAATGTGCCCACGATTGCAAGTGTCAACCTTCCATCGCAGGACGACATCTCTTCTCTTATAAGATGAGTGGTTAAGGAAGAACTTGCTCAACTGCAAGCTGTGCACACCGCTGGTGTCTGCCATCAGTGTGCATTCGACCAACGGCCCCGTGAACAACTGGTACCTCGGATGCGACAGAGCTACTTTGAGCCTCGCCCGAATTACACCGATCGGTTCGAACGAAGAAGTGAATGACCACTCGAAAATCAGGAACGCAGGCAAGCTGCGTCACAGCGATTTACTCCTCGACCACCATCGCCCGGCTTTTATCAACCAACGAGGTTTACTTCGCCGGGGACGACTAGACGCGACACCCGTAGTTGCTACAACTGCGGGATACTTGGACACATCGTGAGGTACTGCTACCGTCGCCAGCAGCGAGCTCTACGATTCAACGTTCCACGCCCTATGTACCTGCTGGCGAGTCTCGATCATTTCAGGGCTCTTTCCAGCAGCAACACGCAGCACGTGCTGACTCGCCTTGCTCCGACCGCAGCGTTACCCCACCACCCGCACGCCAACAGCGATCCCCGTCTCCGCGTCGCCGCTCGGGGACGCCAACACCACTGGGAAACTAACTGGTGCGACCAATGGGGGTGAGGCCGCAAAATCATCTTCCGCTTGACCCCCTTGTGTTGTAATGGTTGAGAACAAAGTGAGTGTTTTTGCTCAGCTTCGCCCCAATGAAAGCATACCGGTCAACGGTCAGCGGTACGGCACAAATCGGTTTTCCGACACTGGTATGTAAGTGGGGACTCACTATTGAACCTTGTTGTGTGCTTCACATTTCGGCTAAACGCCATCCGTCTTGATGGTGAGATCGGTGAGGTTGGGAAAGTCGTCGGCGCTGAGAGCGGCTGTGTTTGCAGGGTTGGTGGTGTTTCAGTCAATGGACTCCACTGTGCCGAAGGCGTGACGACGGGGCGTCGGAATGCATCAGCATATGTAAAATGTCGTCTCATATTGTCATAGTCGGATGAAGAGAGAGCCTGACGGACCTCATCCCGCACAACATCAGCGACAAAAGACAATGCCCGCGTCGGTTCGGTTGCTGGAATTAAACCAATCTGCCGATGCTCCTCCCTCAATATCTCCCGGATGACTTCCCGCAGAAGCCTGTCGTTATCGCAGAAGCTCGCCGCAGTCGTAGCGGGACTACTCGCTCGAAAGTTGACCGCGTTATGCTGGTACTTCCGTTGCTGTAGGGCCCGTTCAATAGCTGTGGCTTCGTTGGCAATGTTGTTGTCAGAAAATCCTTCGAATTCACTGAATGCTTTGTTGTTTACTGCGACAGATATGCTCGATCTTGGCGGCAACATGACGCCATCATCTGCAATACAAAGGTCATATACGTTTTCTTCCGTTTCAAAGGTAGCAATCACGTGCCTAGTCGAGAATGAGACGGAAGATTCTCGCAAGTTAATTACAGCGCCATTAGCTTGTAAGAAATCTATGCCGATAATCCAGTCTCTTGGGCATTCCGGCAGCACAATAAAACTGGCAACGTACGTGAAACCCCGTATTCCAATTTTTGCTGTGCATATTCCAGTAGGGTCGATGAGGTGCCCTCCTGCTGTTCGAACTTGTGGTCCCTTCCAAGGAGTCAGCACTTCCTTTAGTATTTTAGAAAGTCCGCTACTCATCACTGAATAATCTGCGCAGGTATCTACCAGTCCGATGACTTCGTAGCCGTCAACGAACACACGTAAATCGGAAGCAACATCACTATCAAAGCACCGGTTTCTGAATCGGTCGTCGTTCAGAGTCAGCAATATAGGTTTTTTTGCATTAGCGTCGACAGCGGTCTTGCCTCCACAGGTCGCTGACTCTAGTTTTCCCGACGCGGGCTTGGGGAACGAGACCTTGGGGAGCTTGCTGAAGGTCGGGGGCTAGGCGATCTATACCTCCCCGTTGTCGTTGCACGAGGTTGGTGTCGTTAGAAGCCACTTGAGGTTGGACGACCTGACAGGTATTCTTCAATTTCGTAAGGACGTTCACCATTTCGTGGTCTAGGTGCATTAACAGGAAAACCACGTAGACCTGCGTGGCGGTAGTGGCACGTTCGGTAGAGATGACCAGGCTCCCCACAGTGGTAACACAGCGGTATCCTGCCGGGAGTGCGCCAGTCATTGCTCTTCCTTAGTCTCCTCTCTGGCGTTGGCTGCAGGGTGCTCGCCGGCATCGGGTACTGCATAGGTGTAGCCGCCGCGACGTCCACACGTCCTGGAGGTCCTCGTAGTAGCACATCAGCATACGTCACTCGCGTCTTCTGTTGTAGTGGCGGCCCTGGCTGAGCGTTGCTCGAAGGTTCGCGTACCACCTGCCTGACCTCCTCACGGATCACATCGGCCAGATACGAAAGCATTGGAGCGTTCTGGTCAAGATGCTGCTTCTGCAGCTCTTCTTGCGCAACAGACCACATCAGCTCGCTTAGTGCTTCCATGCCGTTACCGAAGACTGGTGGCAACATGTCCAAGGAAGTGACGATCGCATCCCGGTTGTATAGCCTTGCTCGCTGTTGTAGCGTCCTTTCCATTGTAGTCGCCTCGGAACGAAACTCGTCGACGGTGCGCTGCGGGCTTCGAATTAGTCCGGCAAAGAGTTCTTGCTTCATGCCTCGCATTAGATGGCGCAGCTTTCTGTCTTCGCTCATATTTGAATCCGCTCGTCGGAATAAGCGAGACATGTCTTCCAGATACATGGCGACAGTTTCGTTATTTCGCTGATTTCTTGTCTGGAGCGCAGCTTCAGCTCTCTCTTTGCGGTCTGTGTTCGGGAAAGCAGCGAGCAGCTCTCGTCGAAAATCATTCCATGACCGGAAGGTAGCTTCGTGGTTTTCATACCGGGGTATCCACCGGGGTCCCCACGCAGCGTGTTGGGGGTATCCAGGCAGAGTAAGCTTCACCCCTGGGGTGACGCGTCACAGCCCCTCGAAGCCCGCCTTTACCTGTTTAGCTACCGGTGGGTGGCCGGCCGGCACTAGGGATTGAACCCCGCACCTCCCGTAGCTGAAGCGGACGCGTACGTGCAATGCCACAGCTACGGTAGGTTTTCATACCACGTTCGTGCGCTATCTTCCAGTGCGAAGTAAACACTTCGAAGTTCTTGCTCTTCCGCATATCCGTTAGCCTTTGCGACGCGTTCAAAGTGCTCAAGCCAGTCCTCTGCATCCTCGTAGCTTTCGCCATAGAAAGGCTTTGGTAGCATTGGCTGGTTTACTACAATGTTGGCTGGAATGACCTGAGCTGTCATGTCGGTTGCGTACCCGTTCACAGCCGTTGATGTTCCCAGCGAAGTCGATAAAGGTGAAAATTCAAGACCCTCACCACGTAAGCGTCGACTGCAGCGCTGATGAACAGGCGTCAGCTCGTTGGGTCGAAATCACCGTGGTTCTGGACTGTGCTCCGTCACTCGAGAGGGGCTTGGCCTCATACCCAGCACCTCCACCAGATTTGTAACGCACTCTTCAATGAACTCTTTTAATAGGCTAACGTAGGTAGGTCGAAATTGTGCCTGAGAATAATAACACAGCTAGATTGTCTCGAGGATTCACTTCTGCCTCTTCTTCTACGTTCTTCTTTTTTCCAACACGGTTCGCGCGCAGCTGGGTCCCGCAGGTTCATGCGTGACAAATCATCTAGAAGTCACAAGTATTTGCTAGCGCGCGTAATTTAGTCACATTGTGTCAATATTAGGAAAAAAACATGGCCAAAGATAAGCTACCCCACAAAAAACCTAAACACCAAGCGATGAATAAAAAAAAAACGCCTGGCCTGTGTGGTAGGTGCAGCAAAGTTACAGCGAAAGCTAGAAGCGCGGCCTTTCAGAGCTTTTAAAAAACTCACTGGGTAACTGCTGCAAGCACGCTTGCTTGTACCCACTAGGGCACTAATAATAAACTTTTGGGTAGTAGGCTGGCATTCGCTATGCTATTTTTCGTCATTCATCTGAGAAGCGTGGTATCCATTAAACACTTGCTGGTAATTTCGTGCGAATTGTCCATGCAGTGGCTGGTGACGATGAGGAATTATGGCTGAAGTGGGTATGCGCCACAGTTAAAAGGATAACAAGAACAAGCTTTTGTAATGGGTTAGAACATTGAATGGCCTACTCGTTAAGCTAATTGCATTGTGCGACGACTGGTTGTTCTTTCACTGTTGTAAAGCGCGTTATAAGTCGTATTAACACGATTGCTATTCTGACGTCAAGCCTGCCTAAGGCGAGATTGGCAAGTCACAAGCGCCGGTGTAGCTCAGTGGTAGAATACTGGGTGGCACCCAGCGGACCCGGGTTCGAGCCCCACTGTGTCATTGGTGCCATGGTTTTTTTAATTTCGTGCAATGTGGTTACGGTCACCGGTGGCGGCGGCGGTGGTGGCGGCGGCGGACAACATGCAGCTGTGCGTCACTCGAGTTGTGATCAATATTACCAGCTTTCGTTGTAAAAATCAATGTGTCAGGCACATTGCGCCGGTAAGAACAGTGGGCTATGTACTGCTTCCTGATAGCTGTGACCTTCCTGCATGAGAACCGCTGATAGCCGCCTCTCGCATTAAGAGCCGTAGACGCTGCCACTTTTTTTCCTTCACAGAGTACTCCAAAGCACATGACTGAAGAAAAACAACGAAGCTGCGGCGCCAACCATATTCGGGGAAGGGATCGCGAGCTTCGAAAACGACTGCTTTCAACCTCGAGCGATATAAACTAAACCCGCAACCATGAAGACCAACGTTCACTGTATCCTTCTAACATATTGTGTCGTCTTTGAAGTGCAAACGTGCATAAAAATGTACGTTCAGAACTCCAACCGGCTATCAACAATGTGGTCATACAACTACTGATGCTGCGACAGGAAAACCGGCGCGCCCACCTTGTCCCACAACCCCCCTGCAAAAGCACGCGACTTTCTCCACACTTTTCACTCTGCAGCTCGCATCGCGTGGGCCTCTTTTTAGTTTTCCTTCCTCTGCTGAGAGGGGGAGATAGCGCAAACGTGTGGTAGGAAAGAATCTTAGAGAGTAACGCGCAGCTGTTGGAGAGAGAGAAGAGAGTTGCACATGCGTATTGTGTGTACGGATGCCGACACCGAGACATCGACGCCACGGGCATAAAGGCCAGTAAGCGATGCTTCTATTTAAAATACAGTAAAGCAGTTCCTTAATCCGTTGCCTTCCATCTCGCCATTTCGCATCGTTCGTCCTCTCTGTGATTGATGAGCTCGTGGTTCACAAGCGTCGGCATTACCACATAACACAATTCAGATAGACAGAAACGTGAACAGCGTAAATCAAGGCACTTGGCAGAGTCCAACCCAAATATGCATCGGCTGTCGTTACGCAAATTAGTGCATTCCGCAGGCGTCATCATGGTGCTCCGGCTGGCGCTACCGCATCGCGTGTGCTTATCATCTCTCAGACCTGCCTGACCCTCTGTCCACACACCCGGTTCACATTGACGGCCGTAGAAACTTCCTAGCATGATGACGCCAGCAGAGGGCGCAGCTTTGCCTAGCCACCACGCAGGCTTGTCTGGGTAGGACTGCCAAAATTTATGCTTGCCGCCGTTCGTTTTTCTTTTCATCGCATTAGTACAAGTGACCCTTGTGTTTTTACGGATCTATGTGTTTAGGATACCAGTCGCTACTCTTCTTGAGGACGTCTAGGTATGTACGATGCTACATCATCGAAGAAACATCGCTAACCTACGAGAGATTTGTCCAGAATTTGTTTATGTAGATTGTTACCTCAACGTTACCTACTTTTATTTTTAAAATTATCAACATTCTAGGTAAGGCATGTCCAGACAGCTGGTGAAACAAATTTTCGACGGAGTATTTATTCACACGCACCGGAAGTGAATAGTTATATATAGCATAGCTCCCTTCACATGTCACGAGTGGGAACATTAGCGAAAAGAACCTGAAAGTGCATCAATAGGATGAGTTTAATGTCCTGCGCAGCTTTCTAGTCCCGCGTTGCCACTACAGCTGCATAACGTGTTCATAATGTACCGAATGAGCTTTCAGAATCAATTTTCGCACCTACCATACTCTCGCCGCCGACTGCCTTCGGTGGTAGCGCACTCGAGGACGAGCCCAATTTCGCTGCCATTTGTTCTTCGTCACTTTCTTTCTTTCAAATACTGCTTCATACCCACTGTGAGGCACGCCTTTTATCATAAATTGCATAAAAACTAAAAGAAACACCCTGACATGTCATGTGGCTGATATACATCATAATATTACAACCAATCAGAAAATAAAAATAATAAAATAACAACGCTCATTCAATAAATAACACCAAAATGCTCTACGGGATCGGTGAAGAAGGGAAACATCATGATGGTGATGCTTTTGAATACTTGGAACCTACCTACTTAGGGGAATCGGCCAAGTGTCGGGCGCATCATACAGAGTGAATTCATTATTGCGAGAACAATTATGTGGACACTTTCGGCTTGATTCCACCCGCCGGTGTCAGCGTCAACGTCGCCGTTACTTGCCGTATATGAATGTGCCTCTATGCATATGAAAACGCAAGAGAGAAAAATAATTGAGAAAAAAACTGTGGCGCGCAGAATTAAGCGTGGGACCTCTGAATTGTGAGTGCGAGGCGTTAACCACGGATCCACGAAGGAGCACCTCTTTTAAGTACAACTGCAAGCTATTTATATCTACAACTTACCGCTGGTGATGGGCATCTCGTGTGGAACTATCGTGTTTTCAGCATTACCAGAAAGATGGCGCAATGAGCGCACGTCACGCTCATTGCTCCATTCAGCAACTTGTACATGAAGAATGTCGATACAAAATGGCGGAAGCGAACCAGAAAATTGACTGGTAAATATTTGGGAAACAGCAGGGGGCACCCCCAAAAAGAACTATCGGTTAAGAAGAAGGTGAAGGAAGCTGAGACCAATATGTGGAGAATCGGCATGGTTAAGAAGTCCGCACTAGAGGTATATCAAACTTTTAAGCAGGAAATGGCCAGGGAAAATATCTATGATAATACTCGGGGTAGTTCTGTACTGTTTAAGGCCAGGACGGGAGTATTGCGAAAAAAGACATATCAGGCCAAATACGAAGGGATAGACACGGTATGCAGTGCGTGTGGAGAGGCAGAAGAAACTGCCGAACATTTGATAATGTTCTTTAAAGGGCTTCACCCTGTAGTTCAGGTTGATTGCGCAGAGTTTTTCAAAGCACTGGGGTTTAGGGACAGTGAGGGCAAAATAGACTTTAAGCGGGTAGAATTAACTAGAAGGAGGTTATCTGATTGGTGGCTACAGTCAAGCCACGAGTGAAAGTTAAACCCTTCACTGCAAAGCACGAATCCTCAACCTCACTATTTAAAGGGAAAAAATTATAAATCTAGTTTCTGGTTCATAAAGTAATACGGCTTGGTGGCGCTAGCCACCGCCCGATCTAAAGGGTACAGCCATATCCATCCATCCATCCATCCATCCATCCATCCGTCCATCCATCCATCCATCCATCCATCCATCCATCCATCCATCCATCCATCCATCCATCCATCCATCCATCCATCCATCCATCCATCCATCCATCCATCCATCCATCCATCCATCCATCCATCCATCCATCCATCCATCCATCCATCCATCCATCCATCCATCCATCCATCCATCCATCCATCCATCCATCCATCCATCCATCCATCCATCCATCCATCCATCCATCCATCCATCCATCCATCCATCCATCCATCCATCCATCCATCCATCCATCCATCCATCCATCCATCCATCCATCCATCCATCCATCCATCCATCCATCCATCCATCCATCCATCCAGCCATTTTGTATCGACATTCTTCATGTACAAGTAGCTGAATGGCGCAATGAGCGTGACGTGCGCTCATTGCGCCATCTTTCTGGTAATGCTGAAAACACAATAGTTCCACACGAGATGCCCATCACCAGCGGTAAGTTGTAGATATGAATAGCTTGCAGTTGTATATACAAAGAGGTGCTCCTTCGTGGATCCGTGGTTAACGCCTCGCACTCACAATTCAGAGGTCCCACGGTTGATTCTGCGCGCCACAGTTTTTTCTTAATTATTTTTCTCTCTTGCGTTTTCATATGCATAGAGGCGTATTCATATACGGCAAGTGACGGCGACGTTGACGCTGACACCGGCGGCTGAAATCAAGCCGAAAGTGTCCACATAATTATTCTCGCAATAATGAATTCACTCTGTATGATGCGCCCGACACTTGGCCGATTCCCCTAAGTAGGTAGGTTCCAAGTATTCAAAAGCATCACCATCATGATGTTTCCCTTCTTCACCGATCCCGTAGAGCATTTTGGTGTTATTTATTGAATGAGCATTGTTATTTTATTATTTTTATTTTTTGATTGGTTGTAATAATATGATGTATATCAGCCACATGACATGTCAGGGTGTTTCTTTTAGTTTTTATGCAATTTATGATAAAGGGCGTGCCTCAAAGTGGGTATGAAGCAGTATTTGAAAGAAAGAAAGTGACGAAGAACAAATGGCAGCGAAATTGAGCTCGTCCTCGAGTGCGCTACCACCGAAGGCAGTCGGCGGCGAGAGTATGGTAGGTGCGAAAATTGATTCTGAAAGCTCGTTCGGTACATTATGAACACGTTATGCAGCTGTAGTGGCAACGCGGAACTAGAAAGCTGCGCAGGACTTTGAACTCATCCTATTGATGCACTTTCAGGTTCTTTTCGCTAATGTTCCCACTCGTCACTATTGAAGGGAGCTATGCTATGTATAACTATTCACTTCCGGTGCGTGTGAATAAATACTCCGTCGAGAATTTGTTTCACCAGCTGTCTGGACATGCCTTACCTAGAATGTTGATAATTTTAAAAATAAAAGTAGGTAACGTTGAGGTAACAATCTTCATAAACAAACCCTGGACAAATTTCTCGTAGGTTAGTGATGTTTCTTCGATGATGTAGCATCGTACATACCTAGGCGTTCTCAAGAAGAGTAGCGACTGGTATCCTAAACACATAGATCCGTAAAAACACAAGGGTCGCTTGTACTAATGCGATGAAAAGAAAAACGAACGGCGGAAAGCATAAATTTTGGCAGTCCTACCCAGACAAGCCTGCGTGGTTGCTAGGCAAAGCTGCGCTCTCTGCTGGCGTCATCATGCTAGGAAGTTTCTACGGCCGTCAATGTGAACCGGGTGTGTGGACAGAGAGTCAGGCAGGTCTTAGAGATGATAAGCACACGCGATGCGGTAGCGCCAGCCGGAGCACCATGATGACGCCTGTGGAATGCACTAATTTGCGTAACGACAGCCGATGCATATTTGGGTTGGACTCTGCCAAGACCCTTGATTTACGCTGTTCACGTTTCTGTCTATCTGAATTGTGTTATGCGGTAATGCCGACGCTTGTGAACCACGAGCTCATCAATCACAGAGAGGACGAACGATGCGAAATGGCGAGATGGAAGGCAACAGATTAAGGAACTGCTTTACTGTATTTTAAATAGAAGCATCGCTTACTGGCGTTTATGCACGTGGCGTCGATGTCTCGGTGTCGGCATCCGTACACACAACACGCATGTGCAACTCTCTTCTCTCTCTCCAACAGCTGCGCGTTACTCTCTAAGATTCTTTCCTACCACACGTTTGCGCTCACTCCCCCTCTCAGCAGAGGAAGGAAAACTAAAAAGAGGCCCTCGCCATGCGAGCTGCAGAGTGAAAAGTGCGTGAAAGTCACGTGCTTTTGCAGGGGGGTTGTGGGACATGGTGGGCACGCCGGCGTCTCCTGTCGCAGCATCAGTAATTGTATGACCACATTGTTGATAGCCGGCTGGAGTTCTGAACGTACATTTTTATGCACCTTTGCACTTTAAAGACGACACAATATGTTGGAAGGATACAGTGAACGTTGGTCTTCATGGTTGCGGGTTTAGTATATATCGCTCGAGGTCGAAAGCAGTCGTTTTCGAAGCTCGCGATCCCTTCCCCGAATATGGTTGGCGCCGCAGCTTCGTTGTTTTTCTTCAGTCATGTGCTTTGGAGTACTCTGTGAAGGAAAAAAAGTGGCAGCGTCTACGGCTCCTAATGCGAGAGGCGGCGATCAGCGGTTCTCATGCAGGAAGGTCACAGCTATCAGGAAGCAGTACATAGCCCACTGTTCTTACCGGGGCAATGTGCCTGACACATTGATTTTCACAACGAAAGCTGGTAATATTGATCACAACTCGAGTGACGCACAGTTGCATGTTGTGCGCCGCCGCCACCACCGCCGCCGCCGCCGCCACCGGTGTCCGTAACCACATTGCGCGAAATTAAAAAAAAACCACGGCACCAATGACACAGTGGGGCTCGAATCCGGGTCCGCTGGGTGCCAGCCCAGTATTCTACCACTGAGCTACACCGGTGCTTGTGACTTGCCAAACTCGCCCTAGGCAGGCTTGACGTCGGAAAAGCAATCGTGTTATTACGACTTATAACGCGCTTTACATTAGTGAAAGAACAACTAGTCGTCGCACAATGCAATTAGCTTAACGCGTAGGCCATTCAATTTTCCAACCCATTACAAAAGCTTGTTTTTGTTTTCCTTTTAACTGTGCCGCATACCCACTTCAGCCATAATTCCTCATCGTCACCAGCCACTGCATGGACAATACGCACGAAATTACCAGCAAGTGTTTAGCGGATACCACGCTTCTCAGATGAATGACGAAAAATAGCATAGCGAATGCCAGCCTACTACCCAAAAGTTTATTATTAGTGCCCTAGTGGGTACCAAGCAAGCGTGCTTGCAGCAGTTACCCAGTGAGTTTTTTTCAAGACTCATAAAGGCCGCTCTTCTAGCTTTCGCTGTGACTTTGCTGCACCTACCGCACAGGCCTGGCGTTTTTTTTTTTTTGAGTCATCGCTTGGTGTTTAGGTTTTTTGTGGGGTAGCTCATCTTTGGCCATGTTTTTTTCCTAATATTGACACAATGAGACTAATTTACGCGCGCTAGCAAATACTTGTGCCTTCTAGATTATTTGCCACGCACGAGCCTGCGGGACCCAGCTGCGTGCGAACCTTGTTGGAAAAAAGAAGAACGTAGAAGAAAAGGCAGAAGTGAATCCTCGAGACAATCTAGCTGTGTTATTATTCTCTGGCACAATTTCGCCCTACCTACATTAGCCTATTAAAAGAGTTCATTGAAGAGTGCGTTACAAATCTGGTGGAGGTGCTGGGTATGAGGCCAAGCCCCTCTCGAGTGATGGAGCACAGTCCAGAACCACGGTGATTTCGACCCAACGAGCTGACGCCTGTTCATCAGCGCTGCAGTCGACGCTTACGTGGTGAGGGTCCTGAATTTTTACTTTTATCGACTTCGCTCAGAACATCAACGGCTGTGAACGGGTACGCAACCGACATGACAGCTCAGGTCACTCCAGCCAACATTGTAGTAAACCAGCCATTGCTACCAAAGCCTTTCCAAGGCGAAAGCTACGAGGATGCAGATGACTGGCTTGAGCACTTTGAACGCGTCGCAAAGGCTAACGAATATGGGGAAGAGCGCAACTTGAAAGTGTTGACTTCGCACTGGAAGATAGCGCACGAACGTGGTATGAAAACCTACCGTAGCTGTGGCATTGCACGTACGCGTCCGCTTCAGCTACGGGAGGTGCGGGGTTCGATCCCCAGTGCCGGTCGGCCACCCACCGGTAGCTAAACAGGGTACAGGCGTGCTTCGAGGGGCTGTGACGCGTAACCCCAGTGGTGAAGCTTGCTCTGCCTGGATACCCCTAACACGCTGCGTGGGGATCCCGGTGGGGACCCCGGTATGAAAACCACGAAGCTACCTTCCAGTCATGAAATGATTTTCGACGGGAGCTGCTCGCTGCTTGCCCGAACACAGACTGCAAAGAGAGAGCTGAAGCTACGCTCCAGACAAGAAATCAGCGAAATAACGAAACTGTCGCCATGTATCTGGAAGACATGTCTCGCTTATTCCGACGAGCGGATGCAAATATGAGCGAAGACAGAAAGCTGCGCCATCTAATGCGAGGCGTGAAGCAAGAACTCTTTGCCGGAATAATTCGAAGCCCGCCGAGCACCGACGACGAGTTTCGTTCCGAGGCGACTACAATGGAAAGGACGCTACAACAGCGAGCAAGGCTATACAACCGGGATGCGATCGTCACTTCTTTGGACATGTTGCCACTAGTCTTCGGTAACGGCATGGAAGCACTAAGCGAGCTGATGCGGTCTGTTGTGCGAGAAGAGCTGCAGAAGCAGCGTCTTGACCAGAACGCTCCAATGCTTTCGTCTCTGGCCGATGTGATCCGTGAGGAGGTCAGGCAGGTGGTACGCGAACCTTCGAGCAACGCTCAGCCAGGGCCGCCACTACAACAGAAGACGAGAGTGACGTAAGCCGATGTGCTACTACGAGGACCTCCAGGACATGTGGACGTTGCGGCGGCTACACCTATGCAGTACCCGATGCCGCCGAGCACCGTGCAGCCAACGCCAGAGAGGAGACTAAGGAAGAGCAATGTCTGGCGCACTCCCGGCAGGATACCGCTGTGTTACCACTGTGGGGAGCCTGGTCATCTCTACCGAACGTGCCACTACCGCCAGGCCAGGTCTACGTGGTTTTCCTGTTAATGCACCTAGACCACGAAATGGTGAACGTCCCTACGAAATTGAAGAATACCTGTCAGGTCGTCAAACCTCAAGTGGCTTCCAACGACAACAACCTCGTGCAACAACAACGGGGAGGTATAGATCGCCTAGCCCCCGACCCTCAGCAAGCTCCCCAAGGTCTCGTTCCCCATGCCCGCGTCGGGAAAACTAGGGTCAGCGACCTGTGGAGGCAAGGCCGCCGTCGACGCTAATGCAAAAAAACCTATATTGCTGACTCTGAACGACGACCGATTCAGAAACCGGTGCTTTTATAGTGATATTGCTTCCAATTTACGTGTGTTCGTTGACGGCTACGAAGTCATCGGACTGGTAGATACCGGCGCAGATTTTTTTGTGAAGAGTAGCCGACTTTCTAAAATACTAAAGAAAGTGGTGACTCCTTGGAAGAGACCACAAGTTCGCACAGCAGGAGGGCACCTCATCGACCCTGCTGGAGTATGCACAGCAAAAATCGGAATACGGGGTTTCACATACGTCACCAGTTTTACTGTGCTTCCGGAATGCTCAAGAAACTTGATTATCGGCATAGATTTCTTACAAGCTAATTGCGCTATAATTAACTTGCGAGAATCTTCCGTCTCATTCTCGACTAGGCACGCGATTGCTACCTTTGAAACAGAAGAAAACGTATATGACCTTTGTATTGCAGATGATGGCGTCATGGTGCCGCCAAGATCGAGCATATCTGTCGCAGTAAACAACAAAGCATTCAGTGAATTCGAAGGATTTGCTGACAACAACATTGCCTTACTACTCCAAAAAAAGATCTGCACGGCACGAGGCCTTGTTAAGCTACGTGACGGATGTGCAAATGTTCTACTCACAAACTTTGGAAATGAGGTGCAGCACGTTGCAAAGTGAACCGTCATCGCCAGTCTGAATGATTTCGTCCAGGTTACGGAGCTGCGCACTTTCGAAACCAATGAGTCTAATTTCGAAGACGTGGAGTCTGTCCTTGCAGCCATCGACATCGAGCCAAGCCTACTACCAAGCGAAAAAGAGCAAATAGAGGGTCTTTTAAGGGAATTCGCCGAATGTTTCTCGTTGTCATCAAAGGTTCGACGCAGTCCTATCGCCAAACATCGCATCATTGTCGACGAGTCAGTGAAGCCAATACACCAGCACCCCTACCGAGTGTCACCAAAAGAAAGAGAAGCTATGGGTAATCACGTTAAAGAAATGCTCAAAGACGATGGAGTCCAGCCTTTATCAAGTCTATGGGCATCACCTGTTGTTCTTGTGAAGGAAAAAGACCAAACCTTACGTTTCTGCGTTGATTATCGGAAACTGAATGCCGTCACCAAACGGGATGTTCATTCTCTGCTAAGAATTGATGACACTCTGGATAGGCTGCGAAATGCCAGGTATTTTTTCTCATTGGATCTTAAAAGTGGGTATCGGCAGATAGAAGTTGACGAAAGAGATCGCGAAAAGACGGCGTTGGTGACACCGGACGGTTTATACGAGTTCAAGGTACTCCCTTTTGGCCTTTGTTCCGCACCCGCCACGTTCCAACGAATGATGGACACAGTGCTTTGTGGTCTTAAATGGCAGTCATGCCTGGTTTATCTCGACGATGTTGTAGTTTTCTCTGCTACCTTTGAGCAACATTTGGAAAGGCTCCGGGCCGTGCTCACTGCGATCAAATCAGCGGACTTAACGATAAAACCGCAGAAATGTCATTTCGGCTTCCGTGAGCTCCTTTTTCTTGGCCATGTCATCAGTGCAGAAGGCGTCCGCCCAGACCCTGCAAAAAGTGAGGCCGTAGCAAGATTTCCGAAGCCAACAGACAAAAAGGCTGTTAGGCAGTTTTTAGGTCTCTGCACCTATTATCGACGGTTCGTTAAAAATTTTTCACGAATTGCTCAACCACTGACGCGGCTGACAAAAGAAGAAATGCCTTTCGTATCACTTGCCGAACAAGAGGATGCCTTCAATGAACTACGAAAGTGCCTTCAAAGCCATCCTGTTCTGGCGCATTTTGACGAGAAAGCGGAAACCGATATCCACACGGATGCAAGCAATTTAGGTCTTGGGGCTGTGCTCATCCAATGGCAAAACGGACAAGAACGAGTCATTGCGTATGCCAGTCGCACTCTTTCGAAAGCTGAGGTGAACTACTCAGCGACCGAAAAAGAATGCCTTGCCATGGTATGGGCTATCAGCAAGTTTCGACCATATTTATATGGTAGGCCTTTTCGAGCTATAAGCGACCATCATTCGCTATGCTGGCTGGCTAATCTCAAGGACCCATGTGGACGGCTTGCACGATGGAGCTTGCGATTACAGGAGTATGATATCACGCTTGTGTACAAGTCGGGTCGCAAGCACAGTGATGCGGACTGCTTGTCACGTGCTCCGATTCAACCTGCTGCTTCTGCTTCCAACGAGGATGGTGAAGATTTTATTTTCTTGGGAGCTGTGACACCATCAGAGGTGGCACATCAGCAGCGATCCGACCCTGAGATACTCCTTTTGATCAAGTACCTACAAGGACAGTCTGTCAATGTTCCACGACCTTTTGTCCGCGGCTTGTGAGCGTTCGTCCTACGAAACAACATCCTGTATAAAAGGAACTTTGACAACAATACAGCGACTTTCCTGCTTGTCGTCCCTTCACCTCTGCGACCAGAGATTTTGGAGGCTTGCCACGACGATCCATCAGCTGGACACTTAGGAGTAAGCAGAACGTTAGCACGCATCAGCACTAAATACTACTGGCCGAAGTTGCTTAGCTCTGTACGACACTATGTCAGAACCTCCCGAGACTGCCAAAGACGTAAAACGCCACCACTAAAACCAGCAGGTTTCCTTCCACCGATAGAACCACCAGAAGCCCCATTCACACAAGTGGGAATTGACTTACTGGGCCCATTTTCTACGTCGTCATCAGAAAAACGGTGGATAATAGTTGCGACGGACGATTTAACCAGATATGCCGAGACAGCGACTCTTGTTAAAGGATCAGCCGTTGAAGTAGCCGAATTCTTCGTCTCCAACATCGTACTGCGGCACGGAGCTCCAAAAGCGTTGATCACGGACCGAGGGACTGCCTTTACGACCGACCTGATGAAATGTATTATGAAATTGACGCACACCAGTCATAGAAGAACGACGGCATATCATCCTAAAGCAAATGGTCTTACGGAACGACTGAACAGAACGCTGGCTGATATGTGGTCAATGTACGTTGATATAGAACACCGTACTTGGGATAAAATATTACCCTATGCAACATTTGCCTATAACACTGCGATACAAGAGACAACACAAATGACGCCATTCCAACTTGTTTTTGGCCGGACGGTAACGACACCTTTAGATGCAATGTTACCTATTGACGAGACGCCCGAAAATTACTATGACGTTCACGACTACATACAAAGAGCAGAAGAAGCCAGACAGCTGGCACGATATCGCATTCTCCAACAGCAGAAAACCGACACGCATCGATGCAATCTGCGAAGAAGAGACGTCCAGTACGCACCAGGAGACAGAGTATGGGTGTGGATTCCTGTACGAATACGTGGCCTGTCAGAAAAACTGCTTCACCGCTATTTTGGTCCGTACAGAGTGCTCCGCCACGTCGGCTCGCTCAACTACGAAGTTATTCCAGAGGGACAGGATATTTCATCCCGACGGCGGCATCGCACGGAAACTGTGCATGTCGTCAGGATGAAACCATATCACGACAGGCAATGAAACGCTGAAGATAACACGTTCTTTGACGTTAACGACATCCCCGACGATGGTTTGTGAATGACTGCCATGCAACCAGTTCGACACAAGCATCGGGACGATGCACTCTGGAAAGGGGGGCAATGACACAATGTGACTAAATTACGCGCGCTAGCAAATACTTGTGTCTTCTAGATGATTTGCCACGCACGAGCCTGCGGGACCCAGCTGCGCGCGAACCGTGTTGGAAAAAAGAAGAACGTAGAAGAAGAGGCAGAAGTGAATCCTCGAGACAATCTAGCTGTGTTATTATTCTCAGGCACAAGTTCACCCTACCTACGTTAGCCTATTAAAAGACTTCATTGAAGAGTGCGTTACAATATATCCGCGCGTATGTGTCAGTGGTGGCGACAACGAAGCAGCGCGAGAATCCTTGGCCAAAGGCAAAAGACAAATAAGTCGTTGCAGTCTTTTTTCTGCGATCGAAGAGCGTATTTGTTTGAGGCGCTTTGTGTGCTCGTCGATCCCGTGTTGTCACACTGGTGGAGGTGCAGGGTAGTCTTCGTTCTTGGCACCCCTTCGCGGACCCGACATTCGAGCCCGGAATCGCTACCACCCGTGGACACACCAGCCCACCGTTTCAATCACCATCTGCGAGGCCTGGCCTCCGAGCTCAATCCCTTGCCAGAAACTGCCAGCAATCGCTCGCCTCCTTCAGCCACCGTGGCTACTGCAGCTCCATCGCACATGACAATTCAGAATCTCATGATTCCTGACTGCTTTCGTGGTGAGACCTATGAAGACGCCCAAGACTGGCTGAACCAGTTCGAACGCTGCGGAAAGTACAACCAGCGGGCCACACCCTAAAAGACAAACTCGCGAATGTGTACTGCTACCTGAAAGACAACGCTCAGATGTGGTACATCAACAGGGAAAGAGGCATGGCTACGTGGGACGACTTCCGCAACCAATTGATTGACACCTTTACTAGTCTAGACAGAAAGTATAAATCACAACGTCTCTTGGAAGCTCGAAATAAAAAACCAAATAAGAGCGTTGCTATGTTCGCCGAGGACATGACCCGTCTTTTCGGCAGGGCAGATTCCGAGATGCCGGAAGACAGAAAGATGCGGTATCTAATGCGAGGCGTGAAAGAGCAACTGTTTGCTGGGCTTGTAAAAAATTCACCAACCACAGCAGCTGAGTTCACAAAAGAAGCCACAGCTATTGAACGGGCCCTACAGCAACGGAAGTACCAGCTAGCATAACCCGGTCAACTTTCGAGGGAGTAGTCCCGCTACGACTGCGGCGAGCTTCTGCGATAACGACAGGCCTCTGCGGGAAGTCATCCGGGAGATATTGAGGGAGGAGCTTCGGCAGCTTGGTTTAATTCCAGCAACCGAACCGACGCGGGCATTGTCTTTTGTCGCTGATGTTGTGCGGGATGAGGTCCGTCAGGCTCTCTCTTCATCCGACTATGACAATATGAGACGACATTTTACTTATGCTGATGCATTCCGACGCCCCGTCGTCGCGCCTTCGGCACAGCGGAGTGCAATGACTGAAACACCACCAACTCTGCAAACAGCCGCTCTCAGCGCCGACGACTTTCCCAACCTCACTGATCTCACCGACAAGACGGATGGCGTTTAGCCGAAATGTGAAGCACACAACAAGGTCAAATAGAGAGTCCCCACTTACCTACCAGTGTCGGAAAACCGATTTGTGCCGTACCGCTGACCGTTGACCGGTATGCTTTCATTGTGGCGAAGCAGAGCACGTTTACAGAGTTTGCCGTTATTGCGACGCTTAGTAGACGATATTTACTTGCTACCATGATTACGCCACGTACGACAATCGACGCACGTACAACGACACTCCTATAAACACACCGCCGCTGAATCCAATGAGGCCCGGGTCAGTCAAGCTCTCCATCTCCTGCGCGAAGCAGTTCACGTAATCGTCACAGTTTTGCCGACGTCACCAGGGGCAGGTCCCCTAGGCCGCGACGGGGTAACTAGACGCAGCGACCTCGGGGGGTGGGGTTGCCAATAAGTGAACTTCCGAACAGCCCTCATAGCACACATATGACAGCTCGAAGTCACCGATGCCGAAGACAACGACAGCAACGACTAATCCGACAAATAGAACAACTGCCGACATAACTGACGTTATAAGCGCTGACCTCGTCGTTCACAGTGACGGCCACCAAGTGACGGCTCTTGCGTACACTGGCTCCCACTTTTCTATAATAAGCCTACAGCTAGCCGACAGACTAAGGAAGGTGAAAATGCCATGGCGCGGACCCAAAATAAGAACCACAGCAGGTCAGTTTATGACAACGGTTGGAAAGCGCACGGCCCGAATTTTCATCGCTGGTTACGCCTTTGTCGCTACCCTCGTCATTCTTCACGAGTGCTGCAAACACCGCATATTGGGAATAGATTTCTTGCGTGAATACGGGGCTGTGATTGACATCCGTGACAGAAGCGTAACGATAGTTATAGCGTGAGAGCAAAACGACGACACAGAGACAAAAAGGACACGAAGAACACGAGCGCTAACTTCCAACTGAGTTTATTGCTCAGAGCGCGAAAATATATTGATGCGTGTGTACTGGTGGACAAAAACGACAAGGGGATTTGGCGGACACCAGGTAGAGGGGCTCTGGCTGATCGAAGATAAAGAAGGTGATCTTGCTGTTCGGCTGCTGAGAGTCGCTGTGTTAAAGTTTATCTGCCTTTGGTTCGCACTGTACCGCGACACTGGTGGAGGTGCTGGGCCGCAACCCTACCTAATGCTCCATACTCCCACTAAGAGCCGTTCATCCACCTCAGACGCATTGTCACCCATTGCAACTCCCGTGCACCGGTTCAGTCGGCGGTTGATAGACCTCGCTCCTGAGTTCACTCCTTCCACGGAACCTCGCAGGCGCCGATTACCTCTCCAGTAGGCCAATGCCAGTCCGCAACCAGCGCCCCAAGGCCCCCCGCCAACACAACTTTCACAGGTAACCATCTTTCAACCGCTGGTTCCCGATCACCTTAGTGGTGGCGCCCATGAAGATGTTGGCGACTGGCTTGAGCATTATGAGCGTGTTGCCAAGATTAATCTGTGGCCTGAACAAGAAAAGCTCTCACGCGCCTATTTCCACCTTGACGGCAGTGCGAAAATTTGGTATGAGAACAGAGAACCCAGTCTGTTAACTTGGGGCGACTTCCGACAACAGCTTGTCGATACGTTCACCAATGTCGATCGACGCGACCGTGCGCAGCAGCTGTTGGAGCTACGGGTTCAACAATCCAATGAAAGCGTTACTATGTTTGCTGAAGATATGACTCGTCTTTTTCGTCGAGCTGACCCGAACATGAGCGAAGATAGGAAGTTGAGCTACCTCATGCGCGAGGTTAAAGAGCAACTTTTCGTCGGGCTACTGCGCCACCCTCCAAGTACCGTAGTTGACTTTATTAAGGAGGCTACGGCTATTGAACGGGCCCTCCATCAACGATGCAGGCAGTATCATCGAATACCTAGCAGCGCCCCAATCAATGCAGCCGCCACAACTGAGAATCAAAGCTCCCTGCGAGACCTCATTAGGGAGATAGTTCGCGAAGAACTGAAAAAGTTCTCGACTCCGGTTGCTCAAACCCCCGTTGCTTCCGTCGCTGAAGTGGTACGCGACGAAATCTACCAAGCATTTTCTATCGTTGGTCCTGATGACGAGCACCGTCCCATGAGCTACGCCGACGCTCTGCGACGTTTACCATCTGGAACATCGCCGCTATACCACGCAGTGCCGACGGTTCCTTGGTCACCGCCACAAGAGCAGACCCTGAGCTGACCGCCAAGCCAACCGACGTACCACCAGCCGTTCACAGCAGCACCATGGGCATCGTCGCAAGAAGGGAGGCTCAGACGTCCACCGCTCCGAAGAACAGACGCATGGCGCGCAATTGATCGACGTCCGTTATGCTTTAACTGCGGAGGTGCAGGTCATATTGCCCGTCATTCCTGGCCCCGCAGTGATTCGTTCCGCCCTTTTCGAACATGGTCTGACGATCGACGTGTGAACGAAGAATACATACCACGCCGGAAGGACGCCTATTTCCATGGAGCCCGTTTTCACTTTTATGACTACCGTACTTCTGACTAGAAAGCAATACCTACCCGCCAGCCAGGTTTGGGACGCCAATCCCGCTCTCCTTTTCCCGCTCATTCACATTCGTCACACCGACGTACCTCCGCAGATATTAACGCAAGAAGGTCACTCAGCCCGCGCCGGGGAAACTGAGGGCGGCGACCTCCGGGGGTAAGGTTGCAGGCCATGAAGATGACGATGAAAAGCCCCCATTACATGACGCTGCAAATCCAGCAAGACGTGAGAGCGACGACATTGTGACCGCCGACCTTAGTGTTTTTTTCTTGACGGCCAGGAAGTAACAGCCTTCGTCGACACCGGTTCCGACTTTTCTAATATCAGTGACGACCTCGCCATCCACCTCAAAAAAGTGAAGATGCCGTGGACAGGCCCTCAAATAAGGACGGCAGGTGGTCAGTTATTGATGCCCTCTGGAAGATGCACAGCGAGAATTGGCATTGGAGGTTCTTCCTTTGTTGCGTTGTTCGTAGATCTCGCCGCATGCTGCAAGGATCTAATTATTGGTATGGACTTCTTATGAGAGTACGGCGCCGTCATCAATATCCTAGACAGTTTGATTACGTTCCGCAACAGTTCGGGCGCACCTGATTGTACACAGGCGCGACCAAACCAATTGCGTCTAACTGATGACGATGTGGTTCGCCCTCCTCGGTCATGCGCGCTTGTTTCTGTGGCAGCCGCTGTCGAGTTTGACGGCGAAGGAGTAGCAGACCGAATAAGCTCGCTCCTCCTCGCACACGGCATTTCCGTCGCAAGAGGTATCGTCAGTGTCGCCGCTGGACGCACGGACTTGCTATTGACAAATTTTAGTGATGAGCGCCGGCACCTTCCAAAAGGCATGGCCGTCGCTTACTTCGACGATATCACAGACGCAGAAGGCTGCTTGGCAGTAGTCGACGGAGCGCCAAAACTTGACTCAACACCAGTTCTCGACGTTAGCACTACTTTGCCTAAGAACGAGCGAAAGGCTCCGCCGTGGTGGTCTAGTGGCTAAGGTACTCGGCTGCTGACCCGCAGGTCGCGGGTTCGAATCCCGGCTGCGGCGGCTGCATTTCCGATGGAGGCGGAAATGTCGTAGGCCCGTGTGCTCAGATTTGGGTGCACGTTAAAGAACCCCAGGTGGTCAAAATTTCCGGAGCCCTCCACTACGGCGTCTCTCATAATCATATGGTGGTTTTGGGACGTTAAACCCCACAAATCAATCAATCAGAACGAGCGAAAGCGGCTTCTTGAGCTACTGGCCGCATTCAGAGACTGCGTTTCGACAACATCAGGAGTTGGCCGCACGCCTCTAACCAAGCATCGGATAATTACCGAGGACACGGCGAGACCAATTCACCAAAACCCCTATCGCGTGGCTCCAAAGGAACGCGAAGTGATACGAGAGCAAGTCGACAAAATGCTAAAGGATGACGTCATTGAGCCCTCAAAAAGCCCCTGGGCGTCACCTGTAGTCCTCGTTAAAAAAGACGGCAGCCTGCGCTTCTGTGTAGATTACCGAAAACTCAATCAAGTGACAAAGAGAGATGTGTATCCACTTCCTCGTATAGATGACTCTCTCGACAGACTTCGACATGCTCGTTACTTTTCATCGATGTACTTAAGGAGTGGGTATTGGCAAATCGAGGTAGATCCAAGAGACCACGAGAAGACTGCTTTTGTGACACCAGATGGCTTACATGAATTTAAAGTCTTGCCCTTTGGTTTATGCTCAGCGCCTGCTACCTTCAAAGGCTCATAGATACCATACTTTCTGGGTTGAACTATAAAACTTGCTTGGTCTTCCTTGATGATGTCGTAGTTTTCGCCGCAACATTTGACTAGCACCTTAAAAGACTTAAGACAGTTTTACAAGGCATACGGTCCGCGGGCTTGACGTTGAAGCCTGAAAAGTGCCACTTTTGCAATGAAGAGCTGCAATTTCTTGGCCACGTTGTAAGTCACGCAGGCGTTCGTCCTGATCCTGAAAAGATCGCAGCTGTTGCACAGTTTCCGGTGCCGAATCATAAGAAGGCTGTCCGACGATTCCTCGGACTATGTGCGTACTATAGGCGATTCATCGAGGACTTCGCACGCATCGCATCATCGTTAACCCGCCTCACGAGAGAAGATGTTGCCTTCCAATGGAGCAACGAAGAGGAAGACGCTTTTAAGAACCTCCGCCAGCGACTACAGACGCCTCCAGTGCTTGCCCACTTTGATGAGAAAGCCCCAACGATGCTACACACTGATGCCAGCAATGTTGGTTTGGGAGCTGTGCTTGTGCAGCTGCAAGAGGGCACAGAAAGAGTAATCTCCTATGCAAGCCGAACACTAACATGCGCCGAGACTAATTACTCCACACCTGAGAAGGAATGCCTCGCCGTGGTATGAGCGGTCACCAAATTTCGCCCGTATTTATACGGCCGCCCTTTCAAAGTCATCAGCGAACACCATTCACTGTGTTGGTTGACCAATCTGAAGGATCCTGCCGGGAGATTAGCGCGCTGGAGTCTCAGGCTGCTAGAGTATGACATGACGGTCGTACAGAAGTCAGGGAACCGCCACATGGACGCCGACTGTCTATCCCGCTCACCCATTGAATCGGCAACTTTATCCGATGAGGAGGAAACAGCATTTCTCGGTGTGCTTGACTCGACCGCTATTGCGCAAAAACAACGTGACGACCCAGAGTTACTTGCCCTAATTAGTTACCTGGACGGAAGATCTGAGAAGGCACCAACTGTTTTCGTAAGAACGCTGTCATCATTTTGCTTACGGGGCGGGGTACTATACAAAAGAAACTTCTCTTCGACAGGATCTGCGTATTTGCTAGTCATCCCAGCAGCCCTGCGCTCCGAAGTACTCGAAGCATGCCACAACGAGGTGACTTCAGGCCACTTGGGTTACACGAGAACGTTGGCCAGAGTACGGCAGCGTTACTTCTGGCCAAGACTGACCATAGCCGTAAAACACCATGTTCGTACTTGCCTCGACGGCCAGCGACGGAAGTCACCGCCGACTAAACCAGCTGGCTTCCTGCACCCCGTGCAGGTCCCAAGAACACCATTCGATCAGATTGGCATGGATACTTTGGGCCCACTTCCTACTTCTACTGCTGGGAACCGCTGGGTTATTGTCGCGACTGATTACCTTACACGTTATGCGGAAACAAAGGCTATCCAAAAAGGTACAGCAGCGGAGGTGGCACAATTTTTCATCGAGAACGTTGTTTTGCGGCATGGTGAACCAAGCGTCGTAATCACAGACAGAGGAACTGCATTTACGGCAGCTCTTTTAGACCAAGTCCTCATGCTGAGTGGAACAACCCATCGTAAGACCACCGCCTACCACCCGCAAACGAAAGGGCTTACAGAGCGTCTGAACAAAACAATGGAAAACATGCTTTCAATGTACGTAAACGTCGAACACAAAAATTGGGTCGAAATCTTGCCATATATCACGTTTGCATACAACACGGCCAAGCAGGAAACAACCCGGATGACCCCGTTCAGCCCAATTCACGGAAAAGAACGAACCATGTTAGATGCGATGCTAGCGCACGAATACGACGACATTGAACCGGGCGCCGACATGTTTACAGAATTAGCGGAAGAAGCCAGGCAACTAGCACGCTTGCGAATCCAACAACAACAAGAGTACGACGCGAGCCGCCACAATTCTCGCCGCAGAACAGTCGTTTACCAGACCGGCGACAGAGTATGGGTTCGGACGCCCATACGGAAACGAGGACTCTCTGAAAAGCTCCTAAGGAGATACTTTGGGCCACACCTAGTACTGCGACGACTGAGTGATACTACTGAAGAGGTCGTCCCCGACAGTTCGTGTAGTACGAGGCTTTGCCAGCACCGTCCTGAACTAGTTCACGTTGTGCGCATGAAGCCTTATGAAAGGTAGTGACTGCGCAAGACACTTCTTAAAAGAACAAACAAAAAAAACTGCACTACTGGTTTAGCATCGGGGCGATGCTCATTAAGATGGGGGCAAATGACGCGTGTGTACTGGTGGACGAAAACGACGATAAGGGAATTTGGCGCACACCACGTAGAGGGGCTCTGGCTGATCAAAGATAAAGAAGGTGATCTTGCTGTTCGGCTGCTGAGAGTCGCTGTGTCAACGTTTTTCTCCCTTTGATTCGCGCTGTACCGCGACAATATAGAGGAGACAGTAACCATGTGACAAAGCACCATGACACAAAGAGTAGAACATGAGTGAGATAAAAACAAAAACAAAAACACAAAAACGGCAAATAAAAATTTAAAAGGAAACGAAACAGAAAAGTAAAGATAATATAGCTACTTGCGTGCACCGAAACCATCGAGGAACCTTAGTTCCTTCTCGGACAGGGACACGGAGGGCTTGCTAATGCAAGGCACCTGTCCGCGTGCCATCTGCGCGGCCTCGACAATTACTCGGGTGCGTTCATCTTTGTGCTTGTAGAGCGTCACTGTGTCCGTGAAAAGGGGCACACAATTGCACTCAGTGCAGTGCTGAGCAAAAAAGCCATCTTTCCCATTTCTAACGTTGTTAGCGTGTTCTCTCAGCCAATCGTTCAGACACCTTCCGGTCGTTCCGACATAAGCACCACATGAAAGAAAGGGGGTCCTATAGACAACTTCCTGGGAGCATGCCGCATACCTGTTTCTATGTGGAACTCAGCATTTCGTTGACGACTGCATTTTCAGTGGGTTTGTAGATTTGGTGAGGCTGAATCATTTGAATGGTGCCGAGAACAGGACGCGAACTCCAACTCGTTTTCCGATATTCTTGAGCCTGTGTGATATCTAGTGCTTGTATGGAATCACGGCTATCCTTTCACGCTCTGTATCCATGTTGCTCATATTCTGTTCCTGCCTCTACTCTGCCTTATTAGTCTGCAGGATAGTCTCAGCAACGGAAGCGATGAACGCCTCGGTGAAACCCGAAGCCTTAATCCGGGAAATTTGAGCTTTGAAGCTCGCAGAGATATTGTGGGCGCACGACCTATTTAAGGCACTCTCAAGACAGGTTCGTGCTATGCCTCGCCTAACTAACTTGTTGTGAGCGGAAGAAAAAGGAAGTAAAGCTTTCTGCGGACGTGGTTCATAACACCAAAAGATGTGCGGTGAGCTGACAAACAGTCTTAAATCCAAAAAGCGTAACTTGCCATTCTCGGGCATTTCATGTGTCAACACAAGAGGCTTTAAACAATTTCGAACACGCCTATCGTTTGAGTCGCAATCGGGTGGAACATAGAAGAATTACAATTTAGGATAACCAAGAAATCATCCACGATTCTGAATACTTTGACGACATGCGAGCCTTCCAACGTTTCTGTAGTTTTTTGCCCATTTTTGCCAATAGAAGATCACTGAGTAGAGGTGCTATGCACGAGCCAATTGAAACACCGTTTTCTGCAGATAAATGCAATTATTTTATTGAACGAAAGTAGAGGTAAGGTACAGCAAAACCCTGTCAAGAAAATCTCGTGCACTGATGCCAGTTTTTTATTGAAAGTTCGATTGCCTGAAGATTTCTATGTTATCCCTTATACATTCTAGTACCTTATCCTGAGGCAGAGAGTGGTATACGTCCTTTATGTCAATTAAAAAACCGAAAGGATTAGATTGATTTGACTGTTTGAAAAATTTTATCAGAGCCTGCGAGCTTTTGATCAAAAATGGGTCATCAATCTTTAGACACTTTAGATGGGTCTGAATAAACAAGCCGAGTTGCTTTTGCCACGCACCACTTTTGGTCACAATGACACGGAAGGGCATGTCAACCTTATGTGTTTTGCCAGAAAAAAAAACATGCTGAGCGCATTTTTGTCACTTTCGCTAATATGCTGTGCTAATTGTTTCAACTCTAGTTTATGAAAAATTTCCTTGGCTTGCGTTTTTACTCTATATAGACGAATGCCGGTACAACATTTGAAAACAGAGCCGATAGCTGTGACCGCCTTTTCTAGGTACAAGCAATTAGGAAAAACGGCGAAACCACCCTTCTTATCTGACGGCACGACACAAAGTTCATTGTCTCTCAGAAACTTGGTCGTCTTCCGCACCGGAAGGCTATTGCTGTTAGGCTTACCCCGTAGGAGCACGTCGACGCCTTCTGAGATGCACCTGTCTAAATCCTCCGGTGAAGCGCGGCCAGCAACACAGCGCACCATTGAAAGAAGCTCGGGTGCGGACCTCGCTCGGTCGACGGCGAACTTCGGACCTAGGGCGAGGGTGATGTGGACGTAGTCTGGGAGGACGACGTCACCACATGAGTGGACCACACCTGATTGCCGGGGCTTGGTTGGGCGCTGCGCATGAAGGCTAGTGAGCTCACGTGGCCACAAGCTGTTTGCAGGGTATCCGATTTGGTCACAGTAATTCTTCTATGTTCCACTCGATTGCGACTCAAACAATAGGCGTGTTCGAAGATTGTTTAAAGCCTCTTGCGTTGACACACGAAATGCCCGAGAGTGGCAAGTTACGCTTTTTGGATTTAAGACTGTTTTTCAGCTCACCGCACATCTTTTGGTGTTATGAACCACGTGTGCCGAAACCTCTACTTTCTTTTTCTTCCGCTCACAGCAAGTTAGTTAAGCGAGGCATAACACGAACCTGTCTTGAAAATGCCTTAAATAGGTCGTGCGCCCACAATATCTCTGCGAGCTTCGAAGCTCATGTTTCCTGGCTTCAGGCTTCGGGTTTCCCTGAGGCGTTTATCGCTTCCGTTGCTGAGACTATCCTGCGGACTAATAAGGCAGAGGAGAGGCAGCGACAGAATACGAGCAAGACGGATACAGAGCGTGAAAGGATAGCCGTGATTCCATAGAAACACCAGATATCACACAGGCTCAAGAAAATCGGAAAATGAGTTGGTGTTCGTGTCCTGTTCTCGGCACCGTTCAAACTATTCAGTCTCACCAAATCTACAAACCCCCTGAAAACGCATTCATCAACGAATGCAGAGCTCAACATAGAGACAGGTATGCGCATGCTCCCAGGAAGTTGTCTATAGGACCCCCCTTTCTTTCATGCGGTGCTTATGTCGCAACGACCGGAAGGTGTCTGAATGATCGGCTGAGAGAACACGCTAGGGTTGTTAGAAACGGGAAACATGGTTTTCTTGCTCAGCACTGCACTGAAAGCAATTGTGTGTCCCTTTTTAAGGACACAGCGACGCTGTACAAGCACAAAGATGAGCGCACCCGAGTCGTTGTTGAGGCCGCGCAGATGGCACGCGGACAGGTGCCTTGCATTAACAAGTCCTCCGTGTCCCTGTCCGAGAACGAACTAAGGTTGCTCGAAGGTTTCGGTGCACGCAAGTAACTAAATTATCTTTACATTTCTGTTTCGTTTCCTTATAGATTTTTCTTTGCTGCGTTTGTGTGCTTTTGTTTTTGTTTTTATCTCACTCATGTTGTGCTCTTTGTGTAATATGGTTTTTTGTCACATGGTTACTGTCTCCTCTATATATTTTCGCGCTCTGCGCAATAAACTCAGTTGGAAGTTAGCGCTCGTGTCGTTCGTGTCCTTCTCGTCTCTATGTCGTTGTTTTGTTCTCGCGCTATAACTATCGTCATGCCATACCAACTAGCCCAAGCTGCCATACTTCTAAGAAGCGTAACGTTCGCTGTAAGCTCGGACACTGCTACAGAAGAGGAACACCAGCCACCTCACTTCCGTATTGCCGATGACGACGTCTTACTGCCGTCACGAAGTTGTTCCCTCGTATCCGTGCACTGTGACATCTTACAAAATGGTACTGGTATCGCTGAACACATCAATGAGCTCGCATTCACTAGCAGCGTTTCTGTTGCCAGGGCTGTCATCACTGTTATTGTCGGATGCACTGAACTCTTATTGACAACCTTCAGCAGAGAATGCCGACACATAGTTAAAGGCACGGCTATTGCCTATTTCGACGAACTCTCTGAAACGGAGGATTGTCATTTAGTGTAGGAAGCAGCGGCGTCCACGATCACTACACGGACACCTGTCGACGTTGGTCCAACGTTATCTCCCATTGAGCGTTATCTCCCATTCACATCAAAAGTTGGTCAAACGGCACTGACGAAACACTGCATCATCACGGATTCTGATGCCAGACCCGACCGGCAAAATCCTTATTGAGTCACCCCAAAGGAGCGTGAGGCAATTCAAAAACAGGTGAAAACAATGCTAGAAGATGGTGTTATTCGGCCATCTAACAGTCCTTGGGCATCACCTGTAGCACTCGTCAAAAAGAAGGACGGTAGCTTGCGTTTCTGTGTCGACTACCGGAAGCTCAATCAGATCGCAAAGAAGGACGTCTACCCTCTACCACGTAGTGATAATTCATTGGATAGACTACGAAACGCAGACTACTTTTCGTCCATGGACTTGAGAAGCGGCTACTGGCAAATTGAAGTGGATGAGAGAAATCATGAGAAGGCCGCCTTCGTTACGCCCGATGGACTTCATGAATTTCAGGTACTTCCTTTTGGTTTGTGGTCGGCGCCAGCAACATTCCAGCGTCTCATGGACACGGTTCTGTCGGGACTTAAGTGGCAAACCTGCCTGGTATACCTCGACGACTTGATTGTCTTTTCGGCGACTTTCGAGGAACACTTACGAAGGCTCGAGACAGTTTTTGAAGTAATACGCTTGGCCGGTCTTACTCTAAAACCTGGAAAGTGCCACTTTGGCTTCCATGAACTTCAATTCCTTGGTCAAATTGTGAGCAGCCAAGGGATCCGACCCAACCCGGATAAAATGGCCGCCGTGGCAAACTTCCCGACGCTATTAGACAAAAAATCAGTGCGACGTTTTTTGAGACTTTGTGCCTAATACCGGTGGTTTACTGCCAATTTTTCGCGCATCGCATGACCATTGACACAGCTTACTCGGGAAGATATTTCCTTCAAATGGGGCGAACACCAACAGCAGGCGTTTCACGAGCTTCGTCAGCGTATGCAAACACCCCCCGGGCTGGCCCACTTCGATGAAGACGCGTCAACAATACTTCATACAGACGCTAGTAATATGGATCTTGGAGCAGTGCTCGTACAGTCGAAGGACAACAGTGAAAAGGTGATCGCCTATGCCAGCAGGATGCTGTCCCGAGCGGAAGCTAACTACACTACGACGGACAAAGAGTGTCTTGCAATGGTATGGGCATGCAGTCCTGAAGTTTCGTCCTTATTTGTACGGCCGCCCATTCACTGTTATTACCACCACTCTCTCTGTTGGTTAGTCGACTTGAAAGATCCGTCTGGCCGTCTTGCACGATGAAGTTTTCGGCTCCAAGAATTTGACTTCGCTGTTGCCTGCAAGTCGGGAAAACGACACACCGATGCCGACTGTCTTTCTCGATCTCCTGTTGAGATGGCATACTTGGTCAACGACGCCGACGACACGGCATTTCTTGGCAATGTGGACACTGCCGCCTTTTCTCAACAGCAGCGTGACGATGCTGAACTGCTACCTCTAATAAATTACCTACAAGGGCGAACGAATTGCGTGCCGAAGTTATTTGCGAGAGGGCTGCCGTCATACTGCTTGCGACATGACTGACGTTCTTCATAAGAAGAACTTTTCATCCACTGGCAGCAGCTACTTGCTCGTCGTTCCTTCTTCGCTTTGCCGTGATGTACTGCAAGCCTGTCATGACGAACCTACCACTGGTCACTTGGGTTACGGAAGAACATATTGCGACGATAAGGCAGAATTACTGCCAAGACTATTACTAGCCAGGACTTGCTGAAGTTGTCAAAACTTACGCGCAGGCATGTCTAGATTGCCAGCGTCACAAGCCATTATCCATCAAACCAGCTGGCCTGCTGCAGCCTGTCCAAGTGCCAGCGACACCGTTCGCACAAATTGGCATGAATTTTTTGGGCCTCTTCCCAAAGGCTGCCACTGAAACAGATAGATAATCGTTGCCATGGATTACCTGATCTGGTATGCGGAGACAGGCGCTCTGCCACGGGCAATGGCAGCTGAAGCGACGCAATTTTTCATCGAAGCCCTCGTTTTAAGACACGGTGCTCCCGCAATAGTCATCACCGACAGAGGTACTGCGTTCATGGCCGAGCTTTTGGACACCATTTTCCGACTAAGTGGTACAGCTCACAGGAAGACAACGGCGTATCATCCCTAGACGAACGGGCTCACCGAACACCTCAACAAGATCCTGGCTGACATGATAAGTATGTACGTAGATGTAAAGCACAAGAACTGGGACGTCATTTTGCCCTACGTCACGTTAATGTACAACACGCCTCGTCATGAGACCACTCGGAAGACAACCGTCAGCCTCCTTTAAGGACGCGAGGATACGACGACGTTAGACGCAATGCTCCCTTGTGAAAATGACGGCAATGAGACGGACGCTGAAGAGTTTACCCAGCTAGCAGAATAAGCCTTACAACTTGCCAGGTTGTGAATCACCAAAAAACAAGACGACGATGCCAATTATTACAACCTCCGGCACAGACCCGTCATATACAACGTGGACGACAAAGTATGGGTCTGGACACCTATTCGTCAGCGTGGGCTTTCCGAAAAGCTGTTCCGAAGATATTTCGGACCCTACAAGTTTCTGCGATGCATAAGTGACGTGAACTACCAGGTTGTTCCGGACGGTGTGCCGTTTTCCTAGCGCCGCCAACATTCACCAGAAATTGTCCACGTGCTTCGGATGAAGCCTTACTTTAGGTGACTAACTGCGCAGTTCTGGTTTCGCCTTGCTTCTCGAACGTTTAACATCGGGGGATGTTTTTTTAAAAAGGGAATGAAGCCACGCGTATGTGCCTGTGGTGGGGACAACGAAGTAGGGCGAGTGTCTTTCGCCGAGGGCAAAAGAAAAAGAAGTCGTTGCAGTATTTTTCCTGCTATCGATAAAGCGTACTTGTTTGAGGTGCTTTGTGTGCTCGTCGATCCCGCGTCGCCCAATATGGTCGCAGCCGGATGACCCGCACTTCAGCGAGCGATACTCGTGCGCACGTATCATGGCAAACATGACGAAGAATGATTTGAAGGTGCTTCCTCTGGCTAAGTAGGAAGACTAAGTAACATATCACCATTACTTTATTTTCCGTACCGTATTTTCAGAGGAAAACAGCTGTCATGGTGATTGTCCGGTCGATTTGCGCCATCGGTGGCTTGCAGTCAGCGAATTAAACACAAAGTTCAAAGCTGCAAGTGTATTGCAGATTCAAAACATGAATCGTAATGAGGCTGCGAATGGAACACAGATGCTATACAAGCGAGTATCCCACCACGTTTGCTCATAATCAGCACAAACGTTTCGCGATTCCAGCTCTTCTGTCTGATGGCGGCGGCAGTGCCGCCCAGCGCGTCTGGCCTCCCTCTCGCTGGCGCCCGTTGCTCATACGCGAGCCACCGTAGCACACCCAACCTTGCAAGTGCGGCTTCAACCCAAAAGTGAATATCACTGCGTAAATAAAGGTTCTTCAAAGCAAAAGGCTTATAAGCGTATCTCACTCACACGTATTTTATTCTAAAATAAAAGTCCACTTACCTCGACGGCACAACCAAACGGCGAAAAAAAAGAAGACATAAAGGAGCAGAAGGAATGTTCGCTCTGTTGTCTGCCTGCCAAGTTTAGCGGCCATTGGTTACTTCTTACGCTTCGTAAACGTGTACGTCAATGCAGAAGGTCCAAGTGTTAAATAAATTGCGTTTATGCACAACGGTAAAAATAAATAGCTTATTCTGTGCTCTTTTACTGAAAAATTAATCATTTTACCGTGAACCCATACGCGTCTTTGAGGTATACGAATCTGAGTCAAGTTCGAAGCTCACATATACCGTCATTCTCTTGCATCCAGCAGATCAGTGGCGCCAGATTTCCCTCTAGGTAAGTTTGTTACCACCCACAAAAAACGACCCAAAAAAGAAAATTTGGCATCATAATATAGTTGACTGGTTGGCGCGCAGTTGTCCTCAATAAAAGTTGAAATATAAAAAAGCTGATCTCGTCATGTTCTGCTGATCAATTTCTCTGGCTTCACCAAAGCATGCTTATGGCTTTGCGGTCACTGTCACTGTCCTCGCAGTCACTTCTAGATCGGTCCAGCTATTTTAGTCGTCAAGCACTGCCCGGACATTTTCTCTGCATGTACGTGGCATGTTTGCGTGCGTGACCATGGGAGGCTAGAAAAACGTGTCCTTCCCGTCCAGATACAGCGGGAGGCCGTTTTTGAGACAGCTGCAGTTAGCAGGATAGACACCTCAGAAAAACCAACATTCACAAGTGCAGCAAAGTGGCACTTGGGATACCAACAAAGGCTGCAGCTGGGCACACATTATAGAAACAGCAGCTTCAACTACTTTGGCGAGATTAAAAATTGAAAAAAAAATAAAAGTCAATACCACTTACCCCTCCTATATATGAAGGCGCATGTTTATTTCTTGCGTCGTTGTGGAGGTCCTCTTCCCACCTGAAACCCCGTGTTTTTTACCCCCCCCCCCCCCGCCGAAGTGCAGCGTAACCAGCGAAACACCGGGTACGAGCGAACGCGCTTCGCACACAAGGGAAGTTTTTAGGATGAATGAATAGATGGATAGATTGTTATTTTTGTACCGTTTAGATCAGGTGGCGCCTAACGCCACCTAGCTGTAATACTTAGTGAGCCACAAAATAAATTCATCTTTTTTCCCTTTAAATTATGAACTTGAGGACTGGTAGTTTGCAGTGAAGGATTTAAGTTTCACCCATGCCTTGATTTTCGCCACCAATCAGATAACCTCCTTCTAGTTAAATCTACCCACCTAAAGTCTATTTTGCCCTCCCCCTCAGTAAATCCCCGTGCTTTGAAAAACTCTGCGCCATCATCCTGAACTATAGGGTGAAGCCCTTTACAGAACGTTATCAAGTGTTCGGCAGTTTTCTCTTCCTCTCCACACGCACTGCATACCATGTCTCCCCCTGCATATTTAACCCGATATGTCTTAGTTCGCAATACTCCCGTCCTGGCCTCAAACAGTAGAGAACTACCCCGAGTATTATCATCGATCCTTTCCTTGGCAATTTCCTGCTTAAAAGGTCGATAGATCTCTAGTGCAGACTTCTTAATCACGCCCAATTCGCACATATCAGTCTCAGCCTCCTTCACCTTCTTCTTAGCCGATAGTTTTTTTTGGTTCGGCCCGCTTCTCTTTTCTAAGTATTTACCCGTCATATTTCTGGTTCACTTTCTCCATTTTGTATCGACATTCTTCATGTACAAGTAGCTGAAAACCTTCCTAGGCTAACGCTCTTCCTTCATTTCTCTCAATCGCTTCTCAAATTTTATCTTGCTGTTAGCTTCCCTGCCCTCAAATGATGCCCATGCCATATCACCTTGTACTCCCTGATTTGGTGTATTCCCGTGAGCTCCTAAGTCAAGCTTACATATTCCACGTTGCTCAATTTCTAATCTTGCTTGAACTTCTGATCTCATGCACAAGACCACATTGCCGAACGTCAGACTAGGAACCATGACTCCTTTCCATATTCCTCTCACAACAGCATACCTATTGTAATTCTACATTGCCCTGTTTTTCATCACCACTGCATTCCTGTTACCTTTATACGTCACGTATATTTCCTGTTCCCTTAGGTACTCGGCCCCATTGCTTATCCATACGCCCAGATATTTGTATTTATCTGTTATCTCTAGCGTGACCTGATGTATTCTAAGCTCACAACCTTCAATATTATTAAAATTCATGACTGCTGATTTTTGCTTACTCAATTTGAAATGTAACCTACCTCCCTCATTACCGCAGATCTCCATTAATCTCTGCAAATCTTCCTTGTTGTTGGCTATTAGCACTATATCATCTGCATACATCAATGCTGGTAGTGCCTGTTCAATGAGTTTTCCTTGTTTGATTAAAGAAAGGTTGAAGCGCAGTCTGCGTCCCTCTAATTTGGCTTCTAATTCTTGTGCGTACATCATGAACAACAAGGGTGACACAGGACACCCCTGCCTAAGCCCCCGTTTTACTTCTGCAGGCTTGGATACCTGTTTTTCTCACTTTATGACTGCCTTGTTACTTTTATAGATATCCTAAAAAAGATTATGATTCCATCTTCCACGCCTAGTGTGACCAGTATTCCCCACAAGTCCTCTTGAACCACGCTATCTTACGCTCCCTTGATATCCGAAAATGCTAGCCATAGGGCCCTGTGTTCCTTTTCCGCTATTTCGATGCACTGCGTCAGTGAGAAGAGATTGTCTTCCAACCTCCTGTGTTTCCGAAACCTATTGTGCAGCTCCCCCAGCACCCCCTCATCCTCTATCCATGCCTGCAGTCTTTCCTTCATAATTTGCATCGCCAGCCTGTAGGCTACCGATGTCACAGTTATAGGACGGTAGTTGTTTATGTCAGCTTTGTATCCTTTCATTTATTGATGATGCTTATCCTTCTAAGTTTCCATTCATCGGGAACTTAACCATAGATTATTATCTTGCTCACTGCCTCTCTCAAAGTCTGCTTAGACTTCGACCTAATGTCTTTATCAGCATTTTTGGAATGCCATCTGGGCCGATTGATGTACTGCTAGGAACCCTCTCGTCATCCCTTTGCCACACTCGTTGTAAAAATAGTGTCATTGCGCCATTTGATTCATTCTTGTCTATTGTGGTGCATAAAGCACTTCTTTGTTGAAATTTGATGTCACCCTTGTTCTTATATATTCAATCGCTCCATCCCCATCTAGCCTAGCACCTTGAGCTGTAGTTATGAACCTTCACTCTATGCTCGTATCATTTCATGGGAAGTTTAGATGGTTCCCAAATTTCCCAGCTGCCTTTCTATCTTTTTATGCACTTCTACCAGCCACTGAGCTCCTTTTCTTCTAATCTTTTCATTAAAGAGGTAAATGCATCCCTTCTACAGCTCAGACAGATTTACTATTTTCTTTCAACATCATCTGTCCGTTCACCCCACTGCTTATCTTGTCTGTGTTCCCTAGAGGTATTCCGACGTTTTGCTATGGCACGCTTCACTTCCTCATCCCACAATCTCTTGTGTTTGTGCCTTCTTTTCCGGGGTGACTTGTCACGTACCTTAACAAGCTCTAGCTCAAACAGTTTAATTAGATTCGTGTTTACCACACTGTTTTATTGTCCTCAGTGATTACTTTCTCAATTTCTTTAGTAGCTATTTCTATTTGCCTTCTGCAGAAAAAAATTTCCTGTAGTTGCTCATCTTGTCTCCTTCCCACTTTCACTGCTCTTCCAAAACTTAGCTTGATACGTTTGTGATCACTACGCAGACTTCTGGAGTCACTTTCATCAATGTGAATTCCCCTGATCGTATCATATATCTTATGTGACATCAGTGCGTAATCTATCGTCGACTGCAGCCTTCCTACCTCCCATGTTATTTGCCCTTCACCCTTCTTGGTACTGTTGCAAATGATCAAATCACGCCTTTCACGCATATCTATGATCATTTTGCCTGTTAGGTCAGTATATCTTCTCTGTGCGCATTCATATCGCCTACTATAATTATTTCGCACTCTACTTTTAACTGCTCAATGTCCTTTGATATACATTCTACCATTGCCTGGTTTTCCTCTCTGGCCTTTGCTCCCGTCTACAAGTACACCAAACCAAGGAGTGTCATTTGCCCTGCCACTTTCCCTTTCAGCCATAAATGTTACTTGCACTTCTGCTTGGCCCTTGTCCGGTCTGTACTTTCAAGAATGAATGCCCCAATACCATCTCCCTTTCTGCTTCCTTCTGTTCTAATACAATATTCCCACGCGTAGTCCGGATTGTTAGGAGGTTGTTTAATGTCCCTAAGATGTGTCTCTACAAAACCGTATACCATCGTCCTCTCCTTACTTAACTGTTCTTCTATCTCTTCCCGCTTCAGCCTGTTCCTGCCAACCTGCATGTTAATATACCCTATGTCCTAATTGGCTCGGCACTCGTGGCTACGTGTATTTCTACCCCGGACTCTACCAATCTTAGATACTGGTGCCACTTTGGAATCGTATCTGTCGTTATCACTTGTCAAAGAGTCTCCCTGGTTGTTTTCATTGTTACTATCTATCCTGCACCCCAAGAAGACCGCTTGCCCGCCCCCCCCCTCCCGAGAAAAAAAGCTACTGCGCGTCCTGCAAGTCGCCAACCCACCTCATGACCTAGCCGCCCATCGAAGTGAATTCTGCCTCGTTGAAAACCACCCCACCTATGAACCTCTCTTTTTATTTCCACCACCTCAAAGCCTTTCTCTAGACTCATCGACCATATCTCTTGGTTTGCGTTTCAACCGCTCTTTGCAGGTTGCCGTCACGCACCGGTACAACCGGTATCGTGCATATCACTACTTGTACCTGAGGAGAAGTGGCGCGCATGTCATCGACTCTTTCACCAGTGTGGTCACTCGTCCTGCTGTATCTTCATTTAAGACACCGTTTAAAGCGCCTGAAATTGTCACGAGGTTTCGTTTATCAGCTTTAGTTTTGAGTTTTGCGCTCACTTGCCTTATGACTGCTTCCAGCTTGCGTCCTGGGAGCGTTCCTACTGCAACCCTCTTTTTCCCTTTTACCCTCTCTTTGATTGCTTCTGCGCATCGATTTAAATTCGAGTCTCCGGCGGTTATCACATGCTTTCACTTTTCAGCTGGAGTGTCCTGTACCTGCTAGTTACTCGCACCTGTGACGCCGGCTGCTTTTTCCTCTCTCAGCCCCATCACTACTTCGCTGAAGCTGGGCCTTGCGGCAATTGAACCGGCTGAACCTGTTTTCTCCAAACTTGCCTGTTTTTTGTTCTCCGCCATTCTGGTTGCCGGTGCCCTACTGTTCTTTCTGTCGGCCGCTCCATTGTTCACTTTGGCTAGTGCTTTATCGGTGGACTTCAGGCTTTCTTGCATTGTCCTCATTTTTTCTTGCTCTGTCGCCAACGCAGTCTCTAGCTCGGTGATTCTCAACAGCAGTTAACTCTGGGAAACCATTGTTTTCTCCACATTTTCTTCGACTTCACATTGCCTACACTTTGCGTCAGCCTCCTCTCCATTTTCTTCTGCACTTGGGTCAACTTTCAAACTCACCCCACATCCTGAACACCTGACAGTCTTTTTACCCATGTCTTTATGACCCCTATTGTCCTTGTGACTCGTCTCACTCGATAATTACAAAACCCGATCCCTGCCCTACGAAAAAGAGAAAGTATAAGCTCTACCATAAAAATTTGCGTGTGAAATGTACGTGCACCTAACCCACGGGGTTGCAAGAGAAAAAACACAAAGAAACAAACACACACACACACACACGCAAACTAGTCAATACCTGGTGACTGACCCCCGGAAGACTCGTACAATGTAATAAGTCCTGCAAAGATTTTAACTGCTGCCTTATTAATTATAAAGGCAAGCTCAAAACATGCATAATCACTCATCTCCGCAGTCAATAGGGAGCGCTAAAACACGTCCATTCGCCGTGCTAGTCTGAACTGACGAAACTGGTGGCAGAGCCCCTGGCGGGAGCTTGATCTGGTAACCCGGGGAGGGCCATGGTGGTGCAGTGGAGGGATAAGGCAGTGAGCCCATTGGCACGTTCTAGTACACTGTAGTTGCGCTGATCTTTTCCTTTTTCGCTCGTGCCATTTTTCGCGGGGGCTGCGCGTAGCTCGCGCAGAGAACATAGCACGTGTTTTGTTTTCGGCGATGTTTTCTGACGCTATGTCTTCAGGTTGCGCCTATAAGTGTTGCAACTAGAATACAAATAGTTATGCTTTTTTTACGATATGCAAAGTAAATGGGATAGCCTTTGTAAGAAGTAGTCGCTGCACTAAATCGACTGAAAGAACTTAATTCTCTCAAAGAATATTACTTTTTCAAGTTTCGGCGCATTTCGTATTGCTCATACGAATCACCGAATCTCGTGTGTATATGAGTATTCTTCCTGCATAATAGGTATAGTTTTTGGCGGCTAACTGTGTGTAGCATCAAAATAGAATTCTCCTGAATGGGCTGAATATTCTGCCAAGACCCCATCAAATAGCACGTAGACAACTGTTATTAGATCTCAAACGAGCTACAGAAACTGCTTTCGGCAGCGTCCAGCTGCTATAGCACAGCTGCTACGGCACAACTGCTATGGCACAGCTTCTCGGTTGCGCCTATCGTTATCACAACATCTGTAGAAACCTAATGCGAAAAAAATAAGTGAATGAACGAACATATCGAGGTGACACTGGCAATGGTCACCAAATGGAGGTTCTTTTTTCATGGAGGGGGCAGGTATCCACATGTAAAATAATTACAAACTTTGCGATAAGGTGCTAAAAAAATAAAAACAGACACTTCCGAAAAAAATTGTTGACAAAATACGTTAACTTTCTGATTGCGAAAATGAGCCGTTATGTTACGTGGCGTAGGTTTCGTTACGTGACGGCACTGTGACGTCATTATGACCCCAGAAATTCTGCGACATGTGATCAATTTCCGTCATGGGGTGATGTCATCATGTCATGATAATTTTTCTCCTGATGAATCTAAGGCTTTCTTCTAAATGACAAGCACGCCCATGATATTTCCGATCAGAAGCGTCAGTTGGGAAAGCTGCGTTCATTATTTATTTTCGAGTTTGGATGTGAGCACGCGTATGACTGGGGGTTAATTATTATTTTGTGTTCATGGGATCTTACTCGCTTGCTATTGATATAAATTTTGAGGCAAAGGCCTCAAATACTCGCTCAATTTTCTCTGGTTTTCGGTGACCTTTTTTATCGATGTAACAGAAGCCCAAATTATAACATCGATCCGTTTGGCCACGAAGATTTAGCAGTCAGTTACGATTACGATTGTTAAGTAATATTTGCCATAGAAGTTTCGTATCAACAATTTTTAGCGCTGCAGCGTGTTAGCCACTTGTAATTTTGTAAACAAAATAATAAATCGTGCCTGAATGATCAGCTGCTTTCTGTAAATAGTTGCTGTTTTTTCAACTGGTGCAAGCGCTAATACCGATGGCTCTGAACGTCGACGACGCTAATGTCACACCTGTGCTGGCCAGCTTAATAAAGCCAAATAACGGCTTACCGTCCTCGGCCGAACGCCGCCAAGTCCTTAATGGCCCTTTGCCGGCTAGCCGTCATCGGTGTGACGCCGGCAATCCGACATGGGACCCATGTGCGGAAAGTAGCGCTAGCGTGATCTGTCCACATGGGAGCAATACTGCTATCAATTTTGGGCCTAGATCAGTTCAATGGTTGCGTGCTGCCTGGGTGTTTGTTGACACCTGACTTTCTGTGCAGCGGCCACAAGTTAGGCCAAATAAACAGTTTCATCTTGGACATAAAGACTCCTGTCCTCGTAAACGCTATGACCTCGTGGCATATGGTTGGGGTGCTGGTTCGTTGATGTTCCGGGTGCCATCGAAAATCCGCGATCTAAACTGAAGCTAACAAATCACTAATGACTTCACGAATCATCTAGCTAGCCTCCAACGACAAGGACTGCCACTCAAGTATGGACGGGTCCCCTTACTCGACTGGACACAGTAGACCGAGACCACGCCAGCATATGAGGGACGATGGCAGCACCTGTGCTGCTACACAAATTCAGGGGGCCGCCCATCTTTGTGGCGGGTTCGCGATTTCACTTGTTTTCAGGACTAAAACACGTTGGTGGGCTAATTGGTTTGTATACATAAATATTGAGTAAGCACGAACAGACTAAAGCGTACAGTAGAACTTGAGGAACTGAATTTTCTTATACATGCTTGTCTGTTCGCACTTGCTCACAGCTTATGTTTACATGACCAGAGCTGCGACAGTGATGCTATATGGGCTGACGGCCTCGACAGCGCCCTCAACGTGACCTTCATCGTACACTGCGGCGCCGTCGATGAGACCCAGATGTTTTCCTAGCAATAACTACGTGCTTTTGGGTGATGGAGAAAGGCCCGCTTATTGAAATATCAAAACAAATAGCTGAACTTATTATTGTATTTCGACAGAAACTGCAGAATTACGAGCGAGAACTCTCACGCATAGTTTCACTTTCTTACCAGCATTGCGATCGGAGGCCACGGCGTGCTCGGCGGCCATCCGGGAGATTTCTTGGCCCTGTCCATAGGACCACAACTAAAAAAATTCATAACAGCATTCAGCAAAAGTTAATCGCAAGCGTTAGTTGACCCTCGCTAGGCTGCTAGTTTGACTAAGTTCCCGCCACAAGCAGACGATGCGCACAAAGCAGCAGTGGTTGGAGCTGCGCGGTGAAGAGCACAGTCCATGCACTTACGTCATACGTGAGAGCATGCCTCTCCAGCATCTTGAGGACTTGGCTTTAAGCATCCCCTCTGATCAATAAAAAGATTAGAAGAAAGGGGGCTCAATGGCTGGCAGAAGTACATAAAAAGGCTAGAAAGGTAGCTGCGAAATTTTGGAACCATCCAAACTCCCTAAGAAACGAGACGAGCCTAGAGCAGAGGTTTGTAACTACAGCTCAAGGTGCTAGGCTAGAAGGAGATGAAGCTATTGAATATATAGGAACAAGGGTGACACAAAAATTTCAACAAAGTCTTATGCACCACAATAGACAAGGAAGAATCACGTGGTGCAATGGCTCCATTTTCACAACGAGAGTGGGAAAGGGCTGAGAAGAGGGTTCCTAGCAGTACATTAACAGGCCCAGATGGCATTTCAGTTATGCTGATAAAGACATTGGGTCCGAAGTCTAAGCATACTTTGAGAGAAGCAGCGAGCAAAATAACATAAACAACTACAGTTGTATAACAGTGACATCAGTGGTCTACAGGCTGGCGATGCAGATTATAAAGGAAAGGCTGCAGGCATGGATAAAGGATGAGTGGGTGCTGGGGGAACTACAGAATAGGTTTCAGAAACACAGGTGTTTGGAAGACAATCTGTTCTCACTGACGCAGTGCATCGAAATAGCAGAAAAGGAACACAGGCCCCTGTAGCTAGCATTTTTGGATATCAAGGGAGCGTACGATAGCGTGGTTCAAAAAGACTTGTGGGGAATACTGGTCACACTAGACGTGGAAGATGGAATCACTAATCTTTTATAGGATATCTATAAAAGTAACAAGGCAGTCATAAAGTGAGAAACACAGGTGTCCAAGCCTGCAGAAGTAAAACAGGGGCTTAGTCAGGGGTGTCCTGTACCATCCTTGTTATTTATGATGTACGCCCAACGATTAGAAGCTAAATTAGAAGGAAGTGGACTTGGCTTCAACCTCTCTTTCGTCAGACAAGGAAAACTCATTCAACAGGTACTACCAGCATTGATGTATGCAGATGGTTTAGTGCTAATGGCCGACAACAAGGAAGATTTGCAGAGATTGATGGACATCTGCGGTAATGAGGGAGATAAGTTAGATTTCCGATTCAGTAATAAAAAATCAGCAGTCATGATTTTTAATGATAATGTAGGTAGTGAGCTTAGAATACAGGATGTCACGCTAGAGATAACAGATATATACAAATATCTGGGCGTATGGATAAGCAATGGAACCGAGTACCCAAGGGAACACGAAATATACGTGACGACTAAAGGTAACAGGAATGCAGCAGCAATGAAAAACAGGGCACTGTGGAATTTTAATAAGTATGCTGTTGTGAGAGGAATATGGGAGGGAGTCATGGTTTCCGGTCTGACGTTCGGCAATGCGGTCTTGTGCATGAGATTAGAAATTCAAGCAAGATTAGAAATTAGGCAACGTGGAATAGGTAGGCTTGCCTTAGGAGCTCACGGGAATACACCAAATCAGGTAGTACAAGGTGATATAGCATGAACATCATTTGAGGGCAGGGAAGTTAGTAGAAAGATAAAATGAGAAGCGATTGAGAGAAATGAGGGATGAGCATTGCTCTAGTAAGGTATTCAGCTACTTGTAAATGAATAATTTCGATACAAAGTGGAGGAAGCGAACCAGAAAATTTACTGGTAAATACTTAGAAAACAGCAGGGGACAAAACCAAAAAGAATTATCGGTTAAGAAGAAGCTGAAGGAAGCTGAGACCGATATGTGGAGAATTGGCATGATTAAGAAGTCTGCACTAGAGATGTATCGAACTTCTGTGCAGGAAATTGCCAAAGAAAGGATCTATGATAATACTCGGGGTAGTTCTCTACTGTTTGAAGCCAGGACAGGAGTATTGCGAGCCAAGACATATCGGGCCAAACACGAAGGGGTACACACAGTATGCAGTGCGTGTGGAGAGGAAGAGGAAACTGTCAAACACTTGATATTGTTCTGTAAAGGGCTTCACCCTATAGTTCAGTATGATGGCGCAAAGGTTTTCAAAGCTCTGGTGTTCAGGAACAGGGAGGGCAAAATAGACCTTAAGGGTGTAGAATTAACTAGATGGAGGTTATCTGATTGGTCGCTAACGTCAAGGCACGAGTGAAAATTAAACCTTTCACTGCTAAGTACGACTCCTCAACCTCACTACTTAGAGGAGATAAAATAAATCGTTTTTTGGTTCACTAAGTATTATGGCTTGGTGGCCTTAACCACCGGCCGATCTAAAGGATACAGCCATATGAATCTATCCATCCATCCGAGGGGAATGTTCGTGGGCGTTGCGAATAGGCTTTCAAAGATGCGCGTTTTTGTAGCCGCTGCAGTGCGCTCTTTTTCCTCGTTTCTTTGAGGTGGTTTTGGGCTTTGCTTACAATTGTGATTACGCGTGGCGTTATAACAAAATCTAGTTACTATACGTGATTGCGGGTAGTGTCTGATGGCATGTCTGATGTGAACATGAACGGTGTCCACGCGTATTGATGTTTGGTGTTTGCATGTGTTCATCTGGGTATTTAGAATGGTTACATCTTCAAAAATTAGCGTTCAGTAACAGCTCACGGCGTGCCCCTGACCGTTAGAGGATGAGGTTTGTTGTCGCACACTGTCGGGGACGTATTCTGAAAGCCAACTTTACAAGCTATTTCTCAGAAAAAAAGTGCTCTCTGTTGTGCATAGCCAGTCCCCCTTACACATCGAAACCCCGTCTTCATTTGTGTTAATGTTTGTTTTATTGCAAAATAACAAAGCAAAACACTCGTATCAGATCTGTGTACAAATTAATGGCGTGTTGAACGAAGAATAGTTAAAATTAGTCAATTTGTTTGTGTCTTGGTTATTGCCAGAATCCTAGATCGCTTCTCCGGCATTTTCCCTCCTGTTGACAGGCACACTCGGGGAAACGAATGGGTCGCTTTGGTCTTGCGCCTCACCAATAGTGATGGGAAAATCCACAGTGGCGTTCGCCTTGTCAATGAGGCAGTCCATCCTATATTTTATTTGATTGGGGAAGACGACGTAGAAAAAGATGGAAGCGGTACCTACTCAAAGAGCTTGCAGCAATAGCGTTTGTTGTGTAAAGGAAGCTCACAACATATAGTGCTGCATACTTGTCACTAAGGGGCATGTTACTAGAGCAACTATTTGTAAGTTGTGTTTTTCCCGATAACAGCAAAAAACCTGCTTCCTTAGTGTGCCGTTTGCATTCGTTTTGTTGTGAGCCTGCATTACGTTTTCGGCTTTACAAATTCTTTCTACGACTGCGCTTTCTCACCATAATAATTCGTTATTCTTTTCATACACTTTTTCCCATGGATGATCACGTTGAATCACTGACAAAAAAAAATGATTCGCAATAATGCTCCTTCAGCCCTTATAAATTTTAAATTAACATAATAAAAAATTAATTTCAAATCTTGAAGCCAACACAAACAGTTTATTTTGTACCCCACCGTACTGCCCACCACAGTCACACACACACATCTTCATTGGCTCTACTCATACAAGAATGTAAATGAAGAATACTTATTATGCTCCGTTTAAATTCATGGACCATCTTTTTGCGCTTTGTCTATTGCTCTGTTGGAAACGGCGTGCTTTTTAAGGACTTTAATTTGTAATTGGTTTCGCAGGCGCCGGGCACAAAGTCAAGCAATATTGTAGGTGCTCAAAATGAATGCTTCGCGTTTCTAGCAGTAGTCGAACAAAATAGAGCATGGGTAAATTGATAGTATGAGGTAGCTGTAGTGTCGCTTGACTCTTTTGTGAGGCTCCCACAAGAGTGCTTGTACACTTCTCTGCAAGAGAGTCCTTGACTCTTTAAAAAAGGCGAGAGGATTTCCCGAGAACGCGCTGACTCTGACCCACCACAAGAATCGCCGTGTCTTTCTAAAGAGAGCCGTAGGCGCGAAGAGTCAGACTTTTCAAAAAGAGTGATGCATGCACTTTTTAAAAGACAGAATGATTCAGAAGCCATGAATGGTCAAGAAGATAGGGTTGCACTAAATCGCTCCTTCTGTATTCTCCATTGCTTTGACGTCCATCTTTGAGTAGAAATTGTAATGATTGCGCCTTACGGCTCTTTTCCGTGCAGCACCAGATGGGCCCAACAGAGGAACCAGGATCACTTCACCTCTACGGGAAAGGAACCATACATTTTTGGAAAAATTTTGCGTTCGAACTGGAGGTGAGGGAATTGCCCATGCTTCGATATTTGAAAATCTATATTGTGACGAGGCGAGATATAGGTACATGAGTAACTGCCGCAGAGAATGGGCAGTCAAACAAAATGGCTGAGCAGCCTCTCGCGCAAGCACTTAGTGCACAGTCTTCTTCATCATCTTCGGGAAGTGTCACGCTTGCATAAAGTTTCATAAAATTAACTAGAGGGGACTCTTGCGCTGTGATCGTTCAGCGACCAGGGAATAATGGGTAGTACATGTATATGCCTAGTCTCCGTACTTGCGCGTCGAATCGCACACGTGGATTCGTTCATTGCTGAGTTTTGGTTTCGTTTCAAAGAAAGAACGAGTCATTTGGAACTTGGCGGCTCGATTTGAAGGGTAAGCCTAAAAGAATAAGGTGGTGAAGCGTAACCACTGAACATTTGCTGATTTTTGTTTCGCGAGAAAACAACTCCAATCCACAAGAACACACATGGAGCCAGAAGTAGGAATATTAGACAAATCCGTGACCTAGCCGTCATTTCTATGCTCGCTGAAGCGTCGTGTGTTACTGCCTCCTTAGGCATTAGCGCCAGAGTTAACTCTAGTGTGTATTTAGGACACTTCAGGCATGGCTGCTCTTGTCGATGATGCACCGAAACATCACTCTCCATGGCGTAAATGCTGGGAAGGCACTCGGTACGGCAGCGACGAACTAGCAGGGTGATATGGTTTCAGTCTGGAAACGTGGACAACGTCTGTCTGAAGTGAGGGGGTCGAAGAAGTATTATCCAGGGATGTGATTCCATAATTCACGTCACTGAGTTGTGTTTACACTTTATAGGGGCTATTGTAGCATGGTAGTTGCTTCTCTGATAAGCCGACTTGGTGGTTTGGTGTCCAGAAAAGGATTGGAGACCCCGACAGGAAGTGCACGCATTGGTGGCGACTGTCATAACGGTATGTTTGGTGCACTTGCAAAAATGTAGCCAGTCAGGGCCAAGCTGACCAGCTGCAAGGGCTCGATCAATGAGATTGCTGTTATTCTCGGTAAAAAAGGGCAGTCAAAGGAAGAAGCGTGTCAAATGATAACGCTAGATGTCAGTCATTTAGCAATTAAAACAGCGAAATAATAGCAGTATAGTGCCGTGAACAGTTACGCAAAAATGGCAAAAGGAAGTGATTTGCCCCTGTCACGGTGATCTGGTGAAACGTACATTTACAGTATCTGCGTCAGCGTTCGGTTCAGACGCTCGGTCAATTTATTCATTTGAGAGAATTATAAGCTTTGGTAAGCTTGTGCTTCACGGAGCAGGCATGGAGGAGGTCATCCACAACACGTGAAAGTAAGTATCTCCCTCGATCAGTAAGCAGCTGCCATGGGCGCCGGCGCCGTGATGAAGAACGACTTCATACGAGAGAAAGTTTGTGACGTCAGCGGAACTGCTTATTGGCAGTGCTCTAGTGATGGCGAAGCGTGTGGGGTAATCTGTGGCAACTGCAAAACATTTATTAGACGTGACGCAGCTTTTTGACTATCTTGTGTAACACGGTTTCTCCGTTCGCATCACGCTATCCTTGCCGCAGGTGCTAGGGGGATGGGGAAGTAGGTCATGCCTTCCCTCTGAGTACGTGTGCGTTGACGTCACTCTCTCCCTAGCCTGTCGACACTCGCCACGTGTCATCTCACTCGCTTCACCTTCTCCACCGCTCGCAACGCTCAAGCCCACTTATCATGTGGGTATCATCTCACCCGTGCCACCTCTCTTCCTCTGTCGGCGAGAAGAAGCCGCGGAACGATGGTTGCACGCGCAGGGCGCGCCTCCAGAATCTCGCGGCGCCGACAGTGTGACGGCGCGCTTGGCTTGCCGTGCGATTGCGCCGACGGGTGGAGCACCGTCATAGCATGCTTCGCGCTAATGAGCGCTTACCTTTCCTGACTGTCGCCGGCTATGCAAGGGTTAGCGAAGCCGATCAGGGTCACGAATGGCGGCGTCCACACCTACGAGACGCGAGCCAGGGGAGCCGAACACAAGCATCGACAGTGGAAGCGATACCGACGAGGTGCGAGTCAAGAACACCAATCGCATTCAAGGATACAGATGCCACGTGGTTAACACTGACGATACGCGAGCCAAGAAAGCCGAGCGCAAGCGTCTTCAACGCGTCCCGCTTCCCGTGTTTTTGCGTTTCCAGCAAACATTTACTGGAGTGAACGGTACATCAAATTTCGCTTCAAACCATCGTTCCAAAGCCCACGTCAACGCCAGTTTCAACGGGGTCAACGCCGTGCGCACCACTGCTGCTTGGCATCCTATCAACGTTCCCTTCGTGGAGATGGTCCATAGCTTTTTTGCAGAAGTGGACGTAGGAAACGAGCCCAACAGGTCACGGCAAACACGGAAGAATTGCTCCGTAGGTATGTTGATGGGCTCTAGGAGGCCAGAAAATAAGACACGGGGGTGCTTGCGGCATTGGAATCAAAGAACATTGCAGGCTGGGCCAGAAAAAGTGACAGCACACGCGGTCGTAGTTACGAGAGACACCTAGGTGATCGGCTGCAGGTACGCAGTGCAGAGAGAGGGAGAGAGAGAGAGAAAGAGAAACACATTACTGATGGCATAGGAAGGTCGGTAAATTCAATTTGCCGGTGGTTAGAAGGGTGGAGACCAAAAGCTTGCCACGACCATTTCAGCCCAGTTAGCCACTTCGGCCTGAAGTCTGTAGTCAGCTCACGATAGGAGCGATTCGCATGCCTCGAGAGAGGAAGCTGGTAGCTTTGTTTTTGGTGGCGGGGAGGGGGGGGAGGGTTCAGCTCGCAATTCTAAAGAATGTGATTTTGAGTAGCTTTCACGCAGCTCTGATGTCAGCAGTTTGGAAGAATCTCTCCTGAATAAATTTAGGCGGCCAATGAGGGCTGGGAAAACAATGTTTGGACTTGCCTCCAAATCGTGGCCTGTTTCCTTGACATATCTGCTTGCGGGACATCGTATGTCTTGCGGTTCTTTCGGTAATACACTGTATTATTGTTATGCGTGGTGATCTCTTCCTTCGAGAAGTCCAGGGTGTAGGGGTCCAGGTCTCGGTTAATTAAACCTCGGGCTATGCAGTGGTATGCCTCATTCCCAAGATTCTCTGTGTGAGCAAGTACCCATATAAGTTGTATTTTATTTTGTCTCTTAATTTTGATAATGTTGTCCGCGATCAGCCCAACACAGCCCTCATAAGTTCTTTGTGCAGTTGTTCGAGAACGCCGGTACGTAGATGATAAGGAAGCACGAGTAGCGATTGCGGGCAATCGCCGTTGAAGCTGTGGCAGTACAGAATGATGTGGTGCAATGCGAACAGGCGAACGGAAGGGTGTGGTGATGCGGAGTTTCGATGCTCGATGATGGAGAATAACGATGGGTCATGTCGTTCGGTGGAGATGTCACAAAAGCGTGGATGGAGAGCACGCATGGGTCTGATTCAAGGTCACCTAAATCAGGCGTTTCCACCGCTTGGCATGACAGTTTGCGTCTTTGTGAAGGCGTCTTAACTTGTAGTGGACCAGGATCGAGTATTTTGCGCACACAGCGCCCAGTGACTGAGTCGTCCGGATGGGTCTTTTTAGCGATAAGAGCCAGCAGACAGCGTGATGGTCCAACCACCGAAAAAAGTTTGGCCATACAGGTAGGGCCTAAATTTAGTAACGCCCTACACTAAAGCTGAGGCATTGACGCTCAGTATTTGAGAACTTTCGTTCGGTAGGTGAAAAAAGACGACTTGAGTAAGAAATTACGTGGTGCTTCTCGTGCTCACGTTGGCCGAAAATCACCTCAATTACATCGCCACTCGCATCGGTCCGGTATGCGATGCATGGTCGAAATGGGTCAGTATTTGTGGCATAGTCAGCAGATGGATAAGAGCCGAAAAGGCGTCCACTTGCTCAAAGCCCCACGCGAAGGGACGTCCTTCTATAAAATATCAGTAAGCGGTTGGGCAATGCTGGTGAAGTTGCGGACAAATCAACAAAACAAAATTAGGGGATCCTAGAGGTTCACCTTTAGGAGCTCAACGCTAAAGTGCAAATTGGCATCAATTTGCAATAGTTGCAAATTGTCATTATCATGGAGCCTTCGGCAAGTTTAAAAGTAGCAAAAGGCGACGGAAGAGCTCTTCGGGCAACGAATATGTGGGAAGGCGTAAAGACGACCATACGTCAGATATGGCACTGCAGGAAACCGGTACGGATGCAAAAGAACAGAGTGTCGTCGTTCACGACCAGTTTAGCGGCAGATTAGGTGTCGACGGAGGCTCGGTCCTCGAGGGCTTAGAATTCGACCTCTACCCAAGCGCAATTGATTACGGCATTGTAACGCAACAGAGAGTCCAGTCCTCCCGAGATAGTGGTATGGGAGCACGATGAAAGAACGATGAGCTCTATCGCGTACAGAGTGTCCTGAATGCCCACACTGGCTGTACTGACTGCGGTCGGTTGAGTAGGCTAAACAATGACTGTACAAACCGACAATTCAAAGAGAGGCGTCGCGGCCTTATGAATTAAGCGGAAAAATCCAGCATCCATAGCAGAAACAGAAGCACCTGTATCAACAAGAGCGAGTGTAGCAACATTTTCAATGAAGACAACAATAACATAGGCGGGTGATGAATGAGGAGTTTGGCATACCGAAACTTGCGCACTTCTTGCCTCAGGAACTGCGTCGTCAAGTTTCCCGCTTTGTTAGGCGCTAGCCGCCGATGCATAGGGGAAGGCGAGTGACGGTGTGGAGAGGGCGAGGGAAAATTTTCGAACCAATGGCAGTGATTATTCTTGTAGCAATCTTGCGTTGGAGCAGATGAACCATATGGCGCGTTTGAGCCAAGCGGGAAGTAGGGCTCTCGGTGGTTTTCATCGGTGACTTGCATCCGGCAACGGCAATATCTTGCGACGTGACCAGGGAACCGGCATGTGAAGCATGTCGGGCGATTGTCGAGCGTGCCCCATGGGTAGGGGGTGTCAGTACCAGTCCAGTAGACTGGAGGTAGGAGGTAGCTGACAAAATGCCGCAACAGTGGTGCGGGTGCTTTGCCAGTTGGCCTGGTCACAACCGCGGTGCATTTAGGTAAAACCGCTACAAGATTTTGCTCGCAGGCAGCTGGTAGCACCTCAGTTACCTTTCCTTGAGTGACGCCATGGAGGGATGGCGATACAGTTGTGGCAGCTTTCTTTTTCCTGCCTTTTTCATGCTACATTTACGCCGTAAAGGTTTTACGGTGGATATTAGTGATGCTTCGTCATGGCCATTGGTAAGGCTAGACAGTTAGGCCTCATCATACTGGAGGACGTCTTGTGAGAGCTTGCTGCTTCCGCAATTCATCGTAGCTTTGGCACAAGCTAATAAGATCCTTGACTGTAGTTATGCTCTTCGCGGAGAGCTTTCGAAGAGCATCATCGTAAGTCCCTTTCTCGATGTTCTTGGTTTTTTTTTTGCAGTCAGATTTGGGTGCACGTTAAAGAACCCCAGGTGGTCTAAATTTCCGGAGCCCTCCACTACGGCGTCTCTCATAATCATATGGTGGTTTTGGGTCGTTAAAGCCCACATATCAATCTTGGTTTTTTGCAGTTTCCGTAATTACGGTGTTCACGCACCTGCACAAGTCAACAGAGTCTTCATATAACTTGTGAAAGTTCACCCATGTCTTGAGCGCGTCAACAGAACTGCTGCTCGGCTCGGCAATTTCGTTGATTTTGCGCCAAAAGCGGGCCGCACTTGCGAAGTAGGTTGACACGTGCGTGGACTTGTCCGCGTCCGTCCATCTGTTCAGAGTTCTCACCCGTTCGAAGTAGAAGAAGAGCCTGAAAACTGTGGGAAACACGCTGGGGAATAGGCCGAAAACAGAGTAGTTCTAACAAACCAACTTTATTTTGAAAGCTGACGGCTTTGAAAATAATGTGAGAGATCAAGAAAAAAATAATACCTATAAAAAATAGAAAAATAGAATTAGAGATACACAAACTAAAGCAATTATTTCAGTAACAACCATAAACAAATAAATAAAACGATTTGGAAGCAAGTAATTTAGGCACAGGTTGGACACACACGAGAGCGAACTAACAACTGTTTATTCGATGAAAACTTGACAGATATGTATAGGGTGAAAGGAAAAAGAAAAGAAAGAAAGCGTAAACCTGCGCTTTGTACATTACAAGAAAGCAACCAGCTGCGTGATATCATCAAATCTGATCTTGTCAACTATCTAAAATTTCAGATAGAAAAAAAATCACCGTCGGACAAATGTATAGATGGCGCACTATCCCGTCCTAGCAAAGCCTGCGCGTCGTGAAAGCTTCAACGATTTCTCTTTCATTCGTATCTTTAGATCTCGATGCACCAATGTTTTCGAAGTCTGACTGACAATGACACCTTCTAAAATTGGTAGCTAAGTTACCAGGGTGATTAACGCGCTTATATAATGTAATCATGATCACATAAACGTGAATTAAGACACCTACTTGTTTGTCGTAAGTCCGATTTCCGTATCACAAAGGAATACCACATACATTTTTTTCACACGGTACAAACTTGTTGGCATGCTCAACAGAATACGTGTGTGTTTTCTTCTGATTGGTGTCATTTACTTGGTGACACGTCGACACATATACACGAGACCGTGAAAGTAAACGGGGGGAAGGCATACTCATCGCCTTTTACCGTGACCTAAACTGCATTTCTATATTAGGCTCCTCAACCATCGAAGTCATTTGTGTCATCGGCAAAGCCATCTAGCCTCATATGGTAATAGGTGTTTGCTAGGGGCTGGCCAACTCCGATGTGTCCTTCGTCGAACATTTCTTAGATACTCGTGATCGCGTATTGTCTGTCTACAGTCATGCTGACATTTTGCTCTTTGGCGATTTCAATTACCCTGCAGGTACCTGGTCCAATCTATCGTAGACGACAATGAAACACAACAATGAGAACGATTTTCTAAACACGTGCCTAACTTTTAGCCGACATGAAGCTTTTAATTCCATCACTCGACGTAGCACTAATTCATCGAACATTTTTGATCTCATACTTACGTCGCGTCCTGAGAACATAACCCCTCGCCCTTTCCTTTATGAAAAAAGTGACCATCTTATCGTTCACGGATCATTCCAGTGCACACACAAGCCTCCCCCTAAAGCTAATAAAATGCCGAAACTTTGTGAAAAAGTAGATTATCAAAGTGTGAACAGGAAGCTAAATGATTTCTGGCCTTCTTTATGAATTGACTTCTCGTCACGGTCTGCCGAAACGCATTTGTTTGTTTTTAAAAGAAAAGTGCACAGGCTCATCAAAAACTGCATTCGTACAACTTCCGACAAACAGCGTGCAACGTCCACCTGGTTTAGCTGTAAGCTAAAAAGCCTGAAGAATAAAATAGACATTTTAAGCAAGCAAAGAGTTCTAACAACTCGCGCACATGGGCGAAATGTCGCACTAGAGCGAAGGCATACGACGCTACCCTAGCCCAGACCGAGCGCTATTTTTATATTTCATTGTGCCTCAAATTTTGCTTAATAACCCAAAAGAATTTCGGAAGGTTATCAATCCATATGTCTAAAAAATGACACTGGTAACGCCATTCCTGTAACCACAGTGGTGGACACCCTGAATTCCATGTTTTGCTCTCTTTTCGCCACAGTAGTTGATAATCAACTTCCTCAATTTCCGCCCCTACATAACCTTATTATGTCTGAGATCACAGCTTCCTCCCAGAATATTGTCAAAATACTTGACTCGCTAAACGTAACTTTGTCTGCTGAACAGGATGGTATCAACTTCAAAGTGTTAAAAAGTACCAAGCACATAGGCAGTGTTATTATGTCTCATATTTTTCAACAGTCTTTGTCATGCAACACCCTGCCACATCATTGAAATTTAAGTAAGATAGTTCCAGTCCCCCCAAAAAGCTTCTCGAGCTACCACTCGATTTGTCTAGCCTGTGTCTGCTCGAAAGTCATGGAACATTTCACTAAAAAAAAAAAATAAAAATCACGCGCAGCCTAGGTCTGCGAGAGAAAGCGAGGAAGCTGAGGATGCGAAGTGCAAGATGGCTTGCTTCTTGTGTGATTTCTCGCGTTGCGCATAGTTTTATTACATTTATAGTGCCGAAAACAGCGTGCAAACTTCACCCCAATCTACGCACGACTCAAGAGATTGTTTACGTCATGTCACGCGTGGCGACATTGACGGACCAAGGAGCACTTCGCTGATTATTGGTAGAGGAGCTGGACGCCTTCCTACTCGCAGCCCAAAAGCTGGCGTCATGAACTGTCTCAAAGGAGAGCGGGCAGCTCGACGTGCACAGAACACCATGCTACTGCAGGAGGCCCGAACGTTGACCAAGAATACCAACGCCGACATCACCAAGCTCAGAGGTATTCTCTACCGCCTCAGCGCGAGTAATTTGGAACTATCAAGCACCAATGCCGTCTGGAAGGGCACATTACAAGCGACGAGCTTGAGGCAGAACATAGCGTGATGGCAGGCCAGGCGATAGGCATGCTCGCTGAGTTACGCTGTCAGATCGCCGCTTTAAGGCGCGTTAGAAGCCAGCCGGAAGCAGCAGTATCCACTCAGACGACCATTATGGCTGAAGCTAATTCTCAACCAACGACTGTACTGCCAGACCCTATTGAAGCTATGGTTCTACCAATGACTGTACCACCAGGACTTGACGCGGGAACTTCTTCCGGCTTATGACTGCCTAACCTCATCCTTCCGAAATTTAACGGTGATATTCACAATTGGATAGGATTTTGGAAACACTTCAAGCAGACAGTTCATCGCAACGAGACATTGCCCCCGACAACAAAGTTTAACTATTTACGTAATTGCGTTGAGGTACAATCGGCGGCATCTATTGCAGGGCTACCAATCTCAGCATCATGCTATGCGCACGCCATCGAACTTCTGAAGGAAACGTTTAAGGACCAGAAGAAAATAGAACAATACCACCTCTCAGCCTTGAGGAACCTTCCTCAAATGATGTCGGGAAACAATGTAAGAGGTCTTCGGAAGTTGTACGACGCCATTCAACACGTATTGACACTCAGCTTTTCTGCGATGCTTGTCGATATCCTGCGAAACGCCTTACCGGGTGACATTGTCTTGGCGTTCGTTCGTGAAAAAAGGAGACAGACACAAATAAGTATTGCTGTTGTTGCACCTGGGGGTAATATGTCACAACAGGCACTCGTGATTACGTCTTCAGAAGACGAACCTGATGACTTGCTCCATTTGGCAAGGGTGGACTTAGAAAGCCGAGAGCAGTGCTTTACGACGCCAAGAGAGTGAGAACGAAGTGTTAAAAAGTTTAGTACCGCATCAGTGTTGCATAATGCTCCTGGAGAAAAACGTGGAGAATGCTTCTTTTGTGGATAAGCACGGTACCCATACTTGCAACCCCGGCATTTTTCTCTAGTCGAAGAAGTAACAGCTAAGCAAGGGCAAGGTGGACACCCTGATGTCATCAGACGCTGTTTTGGAATGTGAAGCTCAATTTCGCTTTGCCATGGCAGATATGCCTCAAACATGTGTGACCTAAACTATAAAAGGCAAGAAGGTGCAGCAACCTCTCACAGCAAGACAGCATTTGTGTCAGCCAACCCTGTACTCCCACAGAATGAGCCATTGTGCATTTTGTGGACTGATACCAGTCCAAAAATCTGGTGATAAACATTCTGTGACAAACTACAGGCGGATTTTACTATTATTTCACTATTATTGGTGGATAAGCACGGCACCCATACTTGCGACCCGGCATTTCTCTCGAGTAGAAGAAGCAACAGCTAAGCAAGGACAAGGTGGACACCCTGATGTCATCAGACGCTGTTCTGGAATATGAAGCTCAATTTCGCTTTGCCATGGCAGATGTGCCTCAAACATGTGTGACCTAAACTATAAAAGGCAAGAAGGTGCAGCAACCTCTGACAACAAGACAGCATTTGTGTCAGCCAACCCTGTACTCCCACATAATGAGCCATTGTGCATTTTGTGGACTGATACCAGTCCAAAAGTCTGGTGATAAAAATTCTGTGACAAACTACAGGCGGATTTCACTATTATGCACAACCATCAAAGCAATCCAACACTTTACTTTTGGGCACGTCAGCTTGATTTTTAAAATTGAAAACTTCTTCGCGTGAAGCCAACATGATTTTTGCCGGGGCCTGTCGTCGGTGACACAGCTGCTTCATATCACAGATTGTCGCAACGCTCCACAACGGAGGGCCAATAGACGTAATCTTCCTCGATTTTTAAAAAGCCTTTGACCGTGCGTCCCATTTTAATTTCATGACAAAACTTTAAAAAGTCTTTTCAAGAACAGTAGACTTGTCAAGAGGCTCGACTGTTATTGATCAAACCACTATCAATACGTCCGAATAGCAAAGTCAGTCTAAAACAGCACCAGTGCTTTCCAGTGTACCTCAACGCTCGGTCATTTCGTCAGTTATTTTTCTTTTATTGCGATAGCAAATATATGGACACTCTCAGCTCGATGTTGCTGCTGCTGCCGGCGTCGGGCGCCGCCGCCACTCACTATATATATATATATATATATATATATATATATATATATATATATATATATATATATATATATATATAGTGGGAGTAATAATTCAATGGGCTAGTTAGTCTTCGTGAAGGTATGGGAGATGGCACAACGGGAGCGTTGTCAACAAGGATAAATATATTTATTTCCCAACAGTTTCGGGAGGGGTCCTCCCTTCATCAGGGGATGAGTTATACTGACACGAATTTCCAAACTTCGTGGCTGCCGCGTCCCTCTCGCCTTGAAACATGTTTGCGAGAGTGAGAGGGAACTAAAAAAAAGGAAAAAAAAAACAAAAAAACACAAAAAAACAAAAAGGGGGGAAAAAGAAAAAAGAAAGAAAAGAAAGAAAGTAAACAAGAGGAAGAACCACTGTCAACACTGAGAACGAAACCAACTGTCCGTGTACGTCCACATACGTTTCTTATAACGTGCTGTTCAGTTCTCGACGTGTGTCGGGCCACTCAAGATTGTCGCTGCGGTGCCGGGAGGGTCCGTGACGGCGTGTGTAAAGAAAGGGTTTCCCCGTAATGGGTCGGTCGGCGTGCGGCGTGCGTAAAGGAAGGGGTTCCCGTTAATGGGTCGGTCGGTTCTTTTTACCTTTAATCTTCGTCCGTTTCCCTTCAATGGTCATCAAGTGGTATGCGAGCGAAAACACTTTGTATGTGCATGTGGAAAAAAAGAAAAAAAGGAAGAAAAGAAAAAAGGAAGGAAAAAACGAAAAACAAAAAACAAGAAAGGACAGTGTACACGTACGAGTCAGTCAGAAAAAAGCATGGTCTCCAGCTATCAATCTTTGTCACCAATTTCCTCCTGGCTTACTTCTCGGAGGCAGTTGAGTTTTCCGGGGTCCTCGTTGATGCCGGCTACTAATGTTCGAAATTTGAAAATAAAATATGCCTCACGCTGTTCGCACTCGCGTCTGTTTGAGAAACCAGACTGCAAAAGAGTTACGCTGATATTTTCAAAACTGTGGTTTGGCAGGTGCAGATGTCTAGATAAAGGTAGCTTCGGCAGTGAAGTGGCGTGGTACCGGTGATTATTGAACCGCAGCCGAAATGGCGTGTCTGTTTGGCCGATATATTCTTGTCCGCAGATGTTGCAATGTAGCATGTATATTACGTTACTGGAGTCACAATTAAGGCTTTCAGTTATGCAGACTTTGAAATCCGAGAAGTTCGCTTTGGATTCACGTGTTGTGACCATCTGTGGGCATACATTGCATCGAGCTTTTCCGCAGGAATGACACCCTGATTGGAATTTGGGGGTGGTTGTTTTTGCTCTGACAAGAATATCCTTCAGATTTTTATCCCGGCGGTGCACCACGTGAGGTGTCTTCGCGAAGATAGAAGTTAGTCGTTTGCTTTGCCTGGTTATGTTGAAATGGCGGGACAGTATGTTGTTGATTCGTGGCGCTGATGAGGAGTAAGTTATTACAAGGTTCGTTTGGGAAGTCGTTTTAGATACGCTGTTTGGTCCCTTAATAATATCATTCCTGTTCACGTTGCGAGCACGTAGTATGGCATCGTCAATAATGTCTTCCGGATAATTTTGTTTCAATAAGAAATGCTTTAGGTGTTCCGCGTGTCTGTCAAATTCCCGCATATCGGTGCATATTCTTCGGTACCGGTAGGCCTGAGAATATGGAATACCCGTTTTGCAATGCTTTGGGTGGCTGCTGTTGAAATGTAGGTACATTTGACGGTCTGTAGGCTTTTTGTAAAGGTTTGTTGACAAGCAGTCATTTTCGACCGTGACAGTGACGTCCAAAAAGTTAATGCTAGTTTTGGAAATTTTGTGCGTGAATTTTATTGACGGGTGGCACTTGTTAAAATCCTATATGAAGCGGAAAAGACTTCCCTCATCATGGTTCCATATCATAAAATATTGTATAAGTATCTTCTGTAGTAAAAAGGTTTCAAGGTGCGTCCCTCAATGAATAGGACTTCAAGTGAAGCCATAAAGGTGCTCGTGAAGTTTGGGGCCATTTTCGTGCCCATTACAGTGCCACTGACCTGGAGGAAATGCTTGCCATTGAACTCAAAATGGTTATAATTTAGTACAATATCAAGAAGTGTAAACAGTACTTCGTCACATACACTAGTTGATGAGTCAGATTTTACATATTCAGAAACCATAGCCGCTATTCCGCCATGGTGGGGTATGTTGGTAACTGTGAGCAGACGTCCATGGTCACCATAAAACTGCCGCCTGGGATGTCGAGACTTGAAGTTTCGCAGATGAAGTGGTTTGTGTCCTTTAGGTAATAGGGAAAATTTGGGGGGATGTTTTCATTAAGGAATTGATGAATTCTGATATATTTTCTGTTGATGTGCTGTTACTGGATACTATCGGACGTCCCGGATTACCTGCCTTGTGTATTTTGCGGAACAAATAGAATCGACCGGGAACAGAATGGGCCGGTAACATTGCTTTTAACATTTTGCCGGTAATTTTCTCGTCCCGGCGGGGATTGTTTAGAGTTACTTTTATCTCCCTTTCAAATTCGGGAGTCGGGTCCGTTGGAAGTTTTTTGTAGAATTTTGTGTCTGATAGCTGTCGTTCCCCTTCCTTTAAGTAGTCCGACGTGTTTAGAATTACTATGCAGCCCCCTTTATCAGCCGGTTTGATAGTAATTCCAGTGTTTTTTCGTAGTTCGTCGAGTGCCCTTCGTTCTGACTTTGATATGTTGTTTCGAAACGGCCGATTTTTTTCATACGCTCTGATGATATCTTTTTGAACTGCTGATATATACATATCGAGGTGTTTGTCCCTCTGGTCACCCGGACACCATAATTTGTCATCACCAATCACTCTATTCTCGTCCGTACAGTCCTTGCGATTATGAAAGTATTCACGGAGGTGGAGATTACGCGCAAAGTTATTGAGGTCTTGGTACAGTTCAAATTCATTGAATCTACCGGATGATGGACAAAAGGTTAAGCCTCTCGACATAGGTTGAAGCTGAGCGGGTGTGAGTGTTGTGTTTGACAGATTGAGGACATTTTTCTCATAAGTTTTTGGCTGCTCTTGGCTATCACGTGGCACGGGAGTGTCAGCGTCGTATTCGAGAGCAAGGATGTTTTGATTAGGATTGCACTGTAGTTTCGAGTTCCCATTTTTATCCTCAAAGTTAGGTTGTGGTACGGGTGGTCCCTGGCGTTCTTGTACGGCCTCATTCCTAATTTCCTGTTGCAGAGCAGTGGAGCTACTGCAGTCCCGCTTGAATTTTCTATCTTTTACTACTGAAATTTCGCCTCTCTTCTTTAGTTCATATCTTTCCAGTTTTCTTGCCTCATGCTCTCCGAGATTAGTTACCAATTTCTGCATGGCCTCCGTGACGCTGTATTCGGCGGCCTTACGCTCACTATGGTCCGCAATGACCCGAGTCAGTTGCAAGGACGCTTCTACTAATATTTTTTCCCACTTCCCCCTTTCTGCTTCACTTAGTGTAGACATTGAGGGGTTGCAGGCTAGGCGGAGGCCCTTAGGTGAAACTTCGTGGGATAGATATTTGATTAGTTGTTCCGCGCGTTTTTCGTATTGCACCCGCTTTTCAATGATTTTCCTAATCGATAGAAATGAGTGGGACCATGCTTGTTTAAGACTGCCCAGACCTTTTGTTTCCCCGTGTCATTTGGAAGCCGCCGCCTTGGTCTTCGCCGCATTTGTCCGCCTGGTGTTGTAAGGCCTCGCTGGTGGGAGTGGCGACGTCGTCACTGCTGGGACCCTGGATGGCTCTTTGTGCCCCTCGGCTCCCTGTTGTTGAGTGGGTTTGGCACTGGAGTTTGCCGTGCAAGCAGTTGCCGCCGATCTCGGACTCACTGGTGGGACTCGATGGCTTGCTGGCCTCGCTGGTGGTAGTGGCGACATTGTCACTGCTGGTGCCCTGGATGGCTCTGTGTGTCGCTCGGCTCCTTGTTGTTGAGGGGGCTTGGCACTGGAGTTGTCCATGCAAGCGATTGCCGCCGCTCTCCATGCCGCCGACGTCCATCGCCGCTGCACCCTCGTGTGCTGTGCCAGCAGCGCGACTCCCTCGAAGCTTGCATGTAAGCCGTGATCAGCCAGGAAGCGGCGCAGCGGGAGTGTTGAGAAACCATGTTCGACGTAATTCTTGTTCGAAGTAATTCTCAAGCTTATGTACCGCGGGTGGATGTATTTAAGTTTTCGTTTCTGGTGCGATCTATTGTTGACTGGAATGCGCTTCCTCCCGAGGTACTTACAGGATGTAGATCTTCACAGGATTTTCAACGACGGCTGGACTCGTTTTTTGCCTAACATTGTTTGTGTATTGTTAACCTGTTCACCTCCCACCCCTGCTACAGCCCGCAAGGGCTAGCAGTATTGTAAATAAATAAAATAGACGCCTGCTCCCAACAACCCGTAGTGGCAGAGACGGCCACTACGGATATATATATATATATATATATATATATATATATATATATATATATATATATATATATATATATATATATATATATATATATATATATATATATATGTAAATGCAAGCTCAAAACCGGTAGCAGCGTCGCAGCAGCAACTGAGCAGCCTTAGCTCGCTCCTCGCGCCAACATGTCGATGTCACTGCAGTAGTGGGCATTCTTCTTTACAACATTTCGTCCCCCGTTGGAAAAAGACCCGTCTTGGCAACTCACGGAGAACAGAGTACGAGCGGATTGTAATAACGTTTCAAACGCTGCACGCGAATGGTATCACGACCCCGAAACCGCCGGTCTCTGAATGGCGCAACGGCTTTGACGATGTAGTTAAGAAGTGAAGTCTGCGAAACAATGCGGTAGGGTCCCTGGTATCTTGAAACAAGCTTCGAAAAGAGGCCTGTAGGTACAGCTTGAACCGCAAGCCACACAAGGGTGTCCGGAACAAAGTTAGGGTACGGCTGGTTATCATCACGTCAAGATTTTTGTGCCCGTTGGTCAATAATTGTGAACGACTGAGCGAGCCTACGGCATTTCTCGGTGTGGCGGGCAGCTTCAGAGATAGGCGTAGACTTGGAGGACTCGGGGTGGTAGGGTGGAATGAATAGTATCTAGTGCGGTGGAAGGGTCTCGGCCATATAATAGGAAAAATGACGAAAAGCCCGTAGTTGCCTGTGGCGCAGTGTTATATGTAGAGCTGTATATTTCTTCGAAGAGTTCGGCGGAGGGGCGGAGCCAACAACCATCCAAATTTAGCGGCGGCGCTGTCCACCATTTTGCGCCGCGGCACTGTAAGCTCGCCTTGGCGTGCACTCGCAACGCTCCATTTCTGGCTAGGTTTCATCTAAAAAAATAACTGCTGGTAGCACGAATATTTGATTACGGTCAGAAAAAAATAGCTCCAAGGAAGACTAGCTTAATAAACGTCAAAAAAAGGATGGGGTGGGCCATTGTAAATGAACTGGTTTTTGCTGTTTTGATCCACAGTAGATCTGCAGCCCTGTCTTTCACCTCGCTGTAGGCCCGCTTCGATTACTGCAGCAGTTTGTTTTATGGGAAACAAATATTAAGAGTCTGTTAGGCACCGAGGAATCGCACATTCCACATTTCGACACGTATGTGACATTCGGTAATGAATGTTCGATACAAAAGTTGATGTCTTCATTTTAACAGATCCCTATATCGGGCGGCTCTTTCTTGGCAACGCCGTTTATACGACAACAACGATGTTTTGTGTGTGCTTCACTTGAAGCTTTCAACGCTAGCAAAACATTAACTAGCGTCACTTACCGAGCATAATACAGCGCATTCGCTGCAGCGGGCGTCAGCACCTGAAGTGTTTACTCGTGTGCAGTGAAAGTAGAACATTTATCACTCGTTCGGTCTTCGTGACCTGATCCGCGAGGTGTTCACTTCATTCGATAATTCTGAACTTGCTTCCTGCTCCCTGGAAGGCGACGGCAAGGGGAATATTATCCGAAAAGAAGTTGATGGCTCGAAATAAACAGGGCTTTATTAGATGAAGGTTGGTCCGAAATTTACTGCACAAACGTACTTATATCAAGCAAGATTTCTTGAACCCAAGAGAAATTTCTCTTCATTTGCATGCCTAAAAGCAAGCACCTGTGGCCAGCATCGCCATTTATTAAATTTTTACTCAATGCATCCCCAAGTTCCCTCATTAAAGGGGTATTAACACTTCAGAAATTAGGCATTGGTGATATAAGCAATGGAAGAAAGTTGCATGCGCTCATTTTATTGCCAGATATGCTTAAGCATCATATGGAGGTGTAACAGATGTTCACAAGAATACAAATACAAACAACAGTGCTCCACTACACCAATCAGCAATCACTAAGAGCTGATGTGAACAAACACAATAATGCTAGATAAAACAGACTAATATAAATATGAAGAACAGTGCTCTACTTCACTAATCACTAATTGTTTATATAAACAAATTCAAGAACAATGCATCAGAACGTCCAATACAGATACAAAAGAGAGTGTTTCCCTACACCAACCAGCTATCACTAAGAGGTGGTGTAAACAAAGACAAGAATAATGGATCAAAACATGGTAATACAAATATGAAGAACAGTGCTCCACTGCACCAATCAGCAATCTCTAATAGCTGATGTACACAAATGCAAGATCAATGGATCAAAAGCAAATTACAAAAGAAAATGATATGCAGGATGGGAAAAGAATTTTGTGGCGTTTCATCATTTTGGATAAGGATATGCAAATACAATAGGTCAAGAGCAAACAAGAAAAGAAGGAAGCCCTAGGCCGTGGTGAATATTTGCAAAAAAAAGAGAGAGAGAGACACTTAGCTACATCGGGTCAGCAAAAACAAATACCAGATGAAGACAAGTACCACAAACGAAGTGAACATCATAGTGAGTGCCCAGAAAAAAAAAACGCTTTAAAGTGAATGTCACTGAGGCGAAGAACCCAGGAGCACACATAGCAGTTAGAATATGACACAATAAGCTGAGAGCTGATAGGTGCACTGCTATAAATATGTTAAAACCCACCTTAAGGGCATAGAAATAATGACTCATGCAGAGCATTTAACACACAAAAAAACAATGCAATGTTTTGAAAACATCATATTGGCTTGTTACCTGAGGTGTAATTAGTTAAAAAGTCACAGCACAAACACATAACCTTTGTGCCTGAACAGTGGAAGGATGGTAGCCCTTTCAACTGCCTTCAAAGGGATGGCGACATACCTCATCATACAGCACTGAGCTTACCTTAACGAAAACAACGCACCACTCCTAATGAGTCTTCAGAAACCTGATTTGTGTAGGACAAGCACAACTACTGCAATTTTGATTGAAACTAACATTATGTCAGATAACATGCAAGATATTGTGACGACGCGAGATTGACGAGCACACAAAGCGCCTCAAACAAATACGATTTATCGATCGCAGGAAACAGACTGCAACGACTTCTTCGTCTTTTTCCCTTGGCCAAGGACACTCGGGCTGCTTCGTTGTCCTCACCACTGGCACATACGCGCGGCATTATTCCCCCTTTAAAAAAACATCGTCCCGATTTTAAACGTTTGAGAAGCAAGGCGAAACCAAAACTGCAAAGTTAATCACTGAAAGTAAGGCTTCATCCGAAGCGCGTGGATCATATCTGGTGAATGTCTGCGCAGCTTTGAACACTGCATGCCGTCCGGAACAACCTCGTAGTTGACGTCACTAATGGGTCGCGGAACCTTGTAGGGTCCGAAGTATTTTCGCAACAGCTTTTCGGCGAGCCCACGCTGACGAACAGTTGTCCAGACCCATACTTTGTCGTCCACGTTGTATATGACGTGTCTGTGCCGGAGGTTGTAATACTTGGCATCGTCGTCTTGCTGTTTGGTGATTCGCAACCTGGCAAGTGGTCTGGCTTCTTCTGCTAGCTGGGTAAACTCTTCGGCGTCTGTCTCATTGCCATCATTTTCATGAGCGAGCATTGCGTCTAACGTTGTTGTAACCTCGCGTCCGTAAAGGAGACTAAAGGGTGTCTTCCGAGTGGTCTCTTGACGAGCCGTGTTGTACGCGAACGTGACGTAGGGCAAAATGATGTCCCAGTTCTTGTGCTCCACATCTACGTACATGCTTATCATGCCAGCTAGGGTCTGGTTGAGGCGTTCGGTGAGCCCGTTGGTCTGGGGATGATACGCCGTTGTCTTCCTGTGAGCTGCACCACTTAGTCGGAAAATGGTGTCCAAAAGCTCGGCCATGAACGCAGTACCTCTGTCGGTGATGACTATTGCGGGAGCACCGTGTCTTAAGACGATGGCTTCGATGAAAAATTGTGCCGCTTCAGCTCGTCGTTGCCCGTGGCAGCGCGCCTGTCTCCGCGTATCTGGTCAGGTAATCCGTGGCGACGATTATCCACCTGTTTCAAGTGGCAGACTTTGGGAAGGGGCCCAGAAAATCTATGCCAATTTGTGCAAACGGTGTCACGGGCACTCGAACAGGCTGCAGAAGGCCAGCTGGTTTGATGGATGGTGGCTTGCAACGCTGGCAATCTAGACGTGCCTGCACGTAAGTTTTGACAACTTCGGCAAGCCTTGGCCAGTAATAGTTCTGCCTTATCCTCGCCAATGTTCTTGCAAAACCCAAGTAACCAGCGGTAGGTTCGTCGTGACAGGCTTCCAGTACCTCACGGCGAAGCGAAGAAGGAACAACGAGCAAGTAGCTGCTGCCGGTGGGTGAAAAGTTCCTTTTATAAAGAACGTCATTTCGCAAGCAGCACGATGGCAGCCCTCTCGCAAATAACTTCGGAACACTATTCGTTCGCCCTTGTAGGTAATCTATAAGTGGTAGCAGCCCAGCATCCCCACGCTGCTGTTGAGAAAAGACGGCAGTGTCCACAATTCCGAGAAAGGCCGGGTCGTCATCGTCGTTTTCCGGGGATGCCGTATCAACAGGAGACCGAGAAAGACAGTCGGCATCGGTGTGTCATTTTCCCGACTTGTAGGCAACAGTGAAGTCAAATTCTTGGAGCCGAAGACTCTATCGTGCAAGGCGGCCAGACGGATCTTTCAAGTTGACTAACCAACAGAGAGAGTGGTGATCGCTGATAACGGTGAATGGGCGGCCGTACAAATAAGGACGAAACTTCAGGACTGCCCATACCATTGCAAGACATTCTTTTTCCATCGAAGCGTAATTAGCATCAGCTCGGGACAGCGTCCTGCTGACGTAGGCGATCCCGTTTTCGTTGTTGTCCTTTGACTGTACGAGCACTGCTCCAAGACCCACATTACTAGCGTCTGTATGAAGTATTGTTGGCGCGTCTTCATAGAAGTGGGCCAGCACGGGGGGTGTTTGCATGCGCTGACGAAGCTCGTGAAATGCCTGCTGTTGGTCTTCGCCCCATCTGAAGGGGGTATCTTCCCGAGTAAGCTGTGTCAATGGCCATGTGATGCGCGAAATATTAGCATAAATCGCCGGTAATAGACACAGAGTCCTAAAAAACGTTGCACTGATTTTTTGTCTGATGGCGTCGGGAAGTTTGCCACGGCGGCAATTTTATCCGGGTCGTGTCGGATCCCCTGGCTGCTCACGACGTGACCGAGGAATTGAAGTTCGTGGAAGCCAAAGTGGCACTTTTCTGGTTTTAGAGTAAGACCGGCAGAGCGTATTGCTTCAAAAACTGCTTCGAGCCTTCGTAAGTGTTCCTCGAAAGTCGCCGAAAAGACAATCACGTCGTCGAGGTACACCAAGCAGGTTTGCCACTTAAGTCCCGACAGAACCGTGTCCATGAGACGCTGGAATGTTGCTGGCGCCGAACACGAACCGAAAGAAAGAACCTGAAATTCATAAAGTCCGTTGGGCATAACAAAGGCGATTTCTGAAATTTCTCACGATCTCTCTCATCCGCTTCAATTTGCCAGTAGCCGCTTTTTAAGTCCATGGACGAAAAGTAGTCTGCGTTTCGTAGTCTATCCAATGAATTATCACTACGTGGTAGAGGGTAGACGTCCTTCTTTGCGATCTGATTGAGCTTCCGGTAGTCGACACAGAAACGCAAGCTACTGTCCTTTTTTTGACGAGTGCTACAGGTGATGCCCAAGGACTGTTAGATGGCCAAATAACACCATCTTCTAGCATTGTTTTCACCTGTTTTTGAATTGCTACACGATACTTTGGGGTGACTCGATAAGGATTTTGCCGGTCGGGTCTGGCGTCGGAATCCGTGATGATGCAGTGTTTCGTCAGTGCCGTTTGACCAACTTTTGATGTGAATGGGAGATAACGCTCAATGGGAGATAACGATGGACCAACGTCAACAGGTGTCCGTGTAGTGATCGTGGACGCCGCTGCTTCCTTCACTAAATGACAATCCTCCGTTTCAGAGAGTTTTTCAATATAGGCAATAGCCGCGCCTTTACCTATGTGTCGGCGTTCTCTGCTGAAATTTGTCAATAGCAGTTCAGCGCATCCGTCAATAACAGTGATGACAGTCCTGGCAACAGAAATGCCGCTAGTGAATGCGAGCTTCTTGATGTGTTCAGTGATACCAGTACCGTTTTGTAATTTGTCACAGTGCACGGATACGAGGGAACAACTTCGTTTCGGCAGTTTGACGTCCTCATCGGCAATACGGAAGCGAGGTGGCTGGTGTTTCTCGTCTGTAGCTGTCTCCAAGCTTACAGTGAACGTTACGCTTCTGTCATGGATGTCAATCACAGCCTCGTATTCGCGCAAGAAATCCATTCCCAATATTAACTGTTTGCAGCACTCGTGGAGAATGACCAGGGGGGCGACAAAGGTGGAACCAGCGATGAAGAGTCGGGCCGTGCACTTTCCTACCGGTTCTTATATTGGGTCCCTCTCATGGCATTTTCACCTTCCTTAGTCTTTCGGCTAGCTGTAGGCTTATTATAGAAAAGTGGGAGCCAGTAGCCACAAGAGCCGTCACTTGGTGGCCGTCAATGTAAACGACGAGGTCAGCGCTGATAACGTCGGTTACGTCGGCAGTTGTCTCATTCGTCGAATTAGCCGTTGCTGTCGTCTTCTTCGGTATCGGTGGCTTCGAGCTGTCATTTGTCTGCAATGGGGGCTGTTCGGAATTTCGATTATTGGCAACCTCACCCCCCGAGGTCGCTGCGTCTAGTTTCCCCATCGCGGACTAGGGGACCTGCCCCTGGTGACGTCGGCAAAACTGCGACGATTAGGTGAACTGGGCCGCGCAGGAGATGGAGAACGTGATCTGGGCATTACTGGATTCCGCGGCGGTGTGTTCACAGGGGCGTAGTTGTACATGCGTCGATCGTCGTACGCAATGTTATCAGGGTAGCGAGGAAATCTCGAGTACCGAGCGTCGCGATAACGGCAAACTCTGTAGACGTGCCCAGCTTCGCCACAATGAAAGCATACCAGTCGACCGTCAGCCTTGCGCCACAAATCAGTTTTCCGACGCTGGTAGGTAAGTGGAGACTCACCATTGGACCACGTTGTGGGACCACGTTGTGGGGCATGTTGGCTATACAACATTCGTCTTGTCGGAGGAATCGGTGAGGTTGCGAAAGTGGTCGGTGCTGACAGTGGCGGTGTTTGCAGGGTTGGTGGTGGTCCAGTCATTGGAGTCTGCTGTGCTGAAGGTGCGACGACGGGGCGTCGGACTGCACCAGCATAAGTAAAATGTCGTCTTATATTGTCATAGTCAGATGAAGAGAGAGCCTGACGGACCTCATCCCGCACAACATCAGCGACAAAAGACAATGCCCGCGTCGGTTCGGTTGCTGGAATCTAACCAAGATGCCGAAGCTTCTCCCTAAAAATCTCCCGGATGACTTCCCGCAGAGGCCTGGCGTTGTCACAGAGGCTCGCCGCAGTCGTAACAGGGCTACTCGCTCGAACGTTAACCGAGTTCTGCTGGTGGTACCGTTGCTGTAGGGCCCCTTCAATAGCGGTGGCTTCTTTCGTAAACTCAGCTACTGTTGTTGGCGGATTTCTCACAAGCCCAGCAAACAGTTACTCCTTCACGCCTCGCATTAGATACCGCAGCTTCCTGTCTTCCGGCATCTCAGAATCCGCCCTGCTGAAAAGACGGGTCATGTCCTCGGCGAACATAGCGACGCTCTCGTTTGGTTTTTGAATTCGAGCTTCCAAGAGACGTTGCACATTCTCCTTTCTGTCAAGACTACTAAAGGTGTCGATCAGCTGGTTGCGGAAGTCGTCCCACGTAGCCATGCTTCTTTCCCTGTTGATGTACCACGTCTAGGTGTTGTCTTTCAGGTAGAAGAACACATTCGCGAGCTTGTCTTCTGGGGTGGCCCACTGGTTGTACTTCGCGCAGCGTTCGAACTGGTCCAGCCAGTCTTGTGCATCTTCATAGGTCTCACCAAGAAAGCAGTCAGGAATCATGGGATTCTGAAGTGTCATGTGCGATGTAGCTGCAGTGGCCATGGTGGTTGAAGGAGGCAAGCGATTGCTGGCAGTTTCTGGAAAGGAAGTGAGATCGGGGGCTAGGCCTCGCAGACGGCGGCTGGAACGGCGGACTGGTGTGTCGACGGGTGGTAGTGATTCCGGGCTTGAATGTCGGGTCCGCGAAGGGGTGCCAAGCATGAAGACGTACCCAGCACCTCCACCAGTGTGACGACGTGAGATTGACGAGCACACAAAGCGCCTCAAACAAATACGATTTATCGATCGCAGGAAACAGGCTGCAACGACTTCTTCGTCTTTTTCCCTTGGCCAAGGACATTCGCGCTGCTTCGTTGTCCTCACCACTGGCACATACGCGCGGCAATATATGAAAAGGGTTGATTAAACAGTCTCCTCTAAACCAACCAGCTCCCCGAAAATTTTTAATGACAACACAGTTGAGCTAGATTTAAAGAAATATATTGAATAATTTTGCTGATCTCCAAAAAACTTTCCATGCCCAGCTAATACTGATAGGGTTCAGTGCACAAAGCGTACATGAGCTGTGATGTACTAGAGTGAACTGCTGCTCGTTTTTTTTACTGAAAAACTTTATGCCTGAAGAGAGAGAGACGGGCTCTCTTGTGCAGCCTTACTGGCTCTTGACGCATTTGGGAGTTTCCTGCCTTTTACTTTTCATGTTCTTTCTTACTGAGATCTTTAAATGGATGCGGATACGAAAGACAGTAAATCGTTGTAGTATGTGAGCCTTAATATTGTGACATTGCAGAAAATGTATGCCGATTGTAGAGCTCATCATTATTTCTTGCAGCCGCTTTGCATTGTTTGCTTGCCTAAAGAAAGAAGTCAATAAAGATGCGTGTTGGACAAATATGCTTTCACACATTTGCAACAGAGACACTAGGATCTGACTTGGTATAGCAAGACAACCATTTTTATAAGCTATTAAGACGATCGAGACCAGGGACTGCTTTGAACGAATACGGTTTATTAGAAGAAGTGAAGTAGCACGCGCTCGCTCCAGGCAGCAGTCTTCTTTCTTCTTCTTCCTGCGTTTGATGATGATATTTTATAGGCTCCCGCCCGCCCAAGTTGAAATATGATAAGCTCTCGTGGGCTATTTGAAACAACCTTCTATTAGGTATATTTGGTTCACCGATCTTCTTAGAAGCTCTTTTTTGCCTGTGCGAAGGAGACAAGCTCTTGTTATTCCGTCTCGCTCAGGGAAGAGTTTTTCAATCCGGAGTTTTTCAATCCAAAATGTTCTTGGGGCCTTGTCCTCAACCAACACGATGTTACCCTGTGAGAGTGGTTTTGCTTGCCGTGTCATGGCTTTGACCGTAGCTCCCATTTTCTTGATATATTCTTGATGCTATCTTTTCCACCAAGCGCGCACGAGTTTGCATCTGCGTCGCCATGCGTCTTGAATGTCACCGTTCTACAATCTTGTTTGTCCGTCTTGAAGCTGTCGCCGTCCACCTATGATGTCTGCCGGCGTTAGTGGCATTGGCTCGTCAGGTTCTCCATATACGTAAGTCAATGGTCGATTGTTGAGTGTTCCTTCAACATCTGCTACAATAGTGCGCATCTCCTCTACCGAAGCTGTGCTTTTCGATAATATTTTTCGCATCGACGTCTTCAAGCTTCTTATGAGGCACTCGTAAAATCCTCCCCACCATGGCGCGCACTTGGCTATCGTTTTTCATTGAATTTGTTGGCCACCGCAGTAATTCTTCAAGACCTCGTTTTTAATTGTTTCGTGCATTCTGTTGATTTCCTTTCAAGCTTTTATAAATGTTTTGGCGTTGTCCGAGTATATTACTGCTGGTATTCCCCGTCGAGCTGTAAATCGTCGGAATGCTTGTAGAAAACTTGACGATGACAAATCGTTGGTAACTTCCAAGTGCACTCCTCTTGTTACCGTGCAGGTGAATATCAGTACATATTGCTTCACAATCTGGTACTCGTCTTTTGCGTAAAGAGGTCCTGTGAAGTCAACTCCCGTAACTTTGAATGGCTCTGCTTCAGTGACTCTGTCTTCCGGAAGTGGAGATATGTCTTGAGTCGCCGGTCTGGAGTTATACCTCATGCAGACGACACATTTGTTTAGAACTCTTTTCACTGCTTGTCTACCCTGCAATATCCAGAACTTAGTTCGAAGTTGCGCTAGCGTCACTTGAACTCCTCCGTGTGATACCACATTATGCACGTGACGTATGAGCAGTTCCGTGAAATGCTCATCCTTTCGAATTACTATTACGTGCTTGTTGAATTCTTGGCTGCACTGCAATCGTCCTTTCTGTGTGATGATTCCATGGTCATCAAGGTAGACTTCGTGTCCATTAATTTCAAATGATCGATTATTTGAATAGGCCTCACCCTTTGTTTGTATCAGTGATATTTGGGTCTGTCTTATCCAGTATTTCTCTGCATTTGTTACCTGTTTTCCTGTCAATGGCCCTTTGCGATTTTCCTTTCTTGTGTTGTTTATGAATCTGAACACCCATGCTGTCACTCTTATAAGCCGTCCGTATGATGAATACCTTCCGATTTCCAAGATTGGCGCAATTTCGGCTCTTCCCATGCATTGGTGACATTGTGTTTTATGCTGGTCTTCCACGTCTGTATTTGTGCCAATTATGCTTACTAAGTTCTTTTCCAGTGATTTTATCAATTCGGGACCATTCTACCATAACTTTGACGTTATCAATGCTTTTGCGCGTATTCCTCGTGTAAGTAGTTCAGCAGGGTTGTCGTCACTTTGAACGAATGGAAACACTCAAAGGACATGATTTGCTTCCCTATGGAAAAGTGGAAGTTATTATAAGCCTTGGCTTGAATAAACTGTTAACACTTGGTATCATTTTGTGGGTCTATTAGAGATTCCTTGCTCAGGTTGCACGTGGAGTTATTTTTCAGCATAGATGATGCAAGGCATCCTGAAAAGTACGCAAATGCACTCTCTTGTGAGCTGCTCATGTCAGGTATAACATATTCAACTTCATACTCATTTGAGTCTTCAATGACTTTGGTCACACTGCTAGAAAATATTGACGACAATAGGCCAAAAAGAAGGCCCCATAATTAATGTCAGCTTCCTTTCTTGGCATGTTTTATGTACTGAGAAACACTGATGACCCGAAGAGCCATATTGCACTGATAAGGCGTAGGAATAGGATTTCTTGCACGAATGATTGAGAAGAGGTACTCAAGACTGTCTTGGGTGAAACGAGCAGTGAGAACAAATTTGTAGGTTTCTTTTTGAAGATCTTTTCGGAGCGACAAAATGCTACTGGTGCTAAGCAGGATGCCCGTTTGCACAAGTTTGTATGAACTGTCGTTTATTTTAATGTTCCGAACGAGGGTCATGAAGAACATCATGAAGCTCACAGCCTTGTCATGTTCGTCAGCCTTACACGGGCTGAATGTGGTTCGAATGTATTGACTGCAAATCTGGTCAAACCATCTGTTTACTTGCTTAAAAACGAGGCCGTGGTTCGGGCCTTGGTGCTTAACACGCCATTGTCAGCAAGTAGCTGAATCGCGCGTGCCGTTTCATGGCTGATAAGTTCTGCTGCTGGGGCGACCTTCATTTTGTGGAAATTGCCCGGGGAAATATGCATCTCACTTTTATGTGGTGCCAGTTTGTAGGGCTTCTCCTTTTTATGCTTTACCAATTCTATCACAGGCCACATGTGAACAATATTGGTTATTAACTTATGTTCCTCAACAACGTTGTCTCGCAGTGTTATAGTTTGTAGCCTACAGAGTTGATTTCTGATGTTCTTGAATATGTGGGGAACATTTGCTAGCACACATATATTTTTTGATGGCTGATATGGATGCGGTGTAGAGCATGACGCAATGCCATTTCTTTCTGCATGCATACCAAGCACCCTCCAGAAAGCGCGGTTCCCTGCACCCATGTTGCTGCTAACGGCCACAACATCGAGGCTAATGGCACTACACTTTCGTATCGTTGCATGCACAACAGCTGCACAGTCACTGCCTTTGAAAGACAATCCAATGAAACGGTAGCCTACAACCTGTTTCCATCGCGCAGAAACACTACTGATCATGAACTCTAAGCAGTGAGTGGCTAAGACTGGGTTATCTACATTTTCTCCTGGAGTGGTAAATCCACACACGCTTTGTGAGCTGGGGTCATACTTAAGCTTGTGGTGCAGCTGCATTTCACAATAAGCACACATTTTTTCTCATGTTCCTTAAATGCAGATATTTTACACTTCATCATTTCAAACACTTCTTCAAGTATGCCAGGTGTATATTTGACACCTTGCGTATGTTCACGTAAATTACCTTCAGCATACAGAGGCTGGCCTTCAGAAATGAGAAGGTTGTAACTGGTAAAACCACATGCGAAGTGCAGCCTCAGAGCCTTTTTGATTGTTTGAGTAGACCACGAGCAGCCAGTATTTTCTTCTCTGCCCAGTGCTCGTGACAGATCTTCATTTAAGACCCTTGCACTTCCTTTATTTGTGCATTTTCTTTCACAATGTCTCGTTTTTTTTTCTCTGCAGACACTTCAACCTGCGTTGTAGGTCTGCCGCTATCTGGAGCTTCAGAATACAAACCACAATTACGAGTGCACAAGTAAATAAAAATAAAGCGTTACATAGCAAAGCAAAGAATATAAAATGGCAAAATGAAGAACAAGCATGGTGATTATTTTATGCAGGCACAAAGCTTAAACGTCTATGAAACCAATAGGAAAAGGTAGTTTCCATAGCGGCTGTTTTAAAGGGCATGTAGCTCAAAGTGCGCAAGACTACAAAATTACACCAGAGACCCTACAGCGAGAACTTTTTTTCAAATAACCAAAACCTTATGCTTTGTTAGTAGGAGTGTTAAAATGTCGACAGTTACTACCATTAGGCAAACGTACTAAGTGACAATATAGATTTGTTGTAAAGAGTGATAGAAATGAAAAAGCAAGCTGTGTGGGCTTACCTTTTTAGGAGAGACCTGTTGCGGTGTGTGTTCATGCGTTGCAGAACATGTGTCTTCTGTTGTATGGGTTTCTCGAAAACAAATGCCTATTGGTCACTGGTTGTGGCAGATGTGGTTACCATCAAATGAGCTGCCTGAAACTTGGAACAGGTGAAAATATTTACACTACAACATGAGAGCTTGAATGCTTTCGGCCAACACAAAAGAACACACGCACTCAGCATATTTTCATAGTTTACCTGAAGAGGTTAACACACTTGATTTCAGGCAGCCAAGGGCACAAAATAATAAGGAGAAGTTGATGGGCTTGAATCTATCTGAGGAGGGATGACTAAGCTTGTACGTATATGCCACAACCAAACAACTGATTCCAGAGTAAATAGCGAAGAAATTTGCCTGGTAAGGTGGGCATCGTTGACTTGAGGCAGCCATGAGCACAGAATCTGGAGAGGTGGCTTTGCTTGAATTTATCTGAAGTGTGTGGACTAAGCTAGCCAGTAAATGTCGCAACTAAACAACTGATACTACACTCTAAAAAATATAGAGTAAAAAGGGTGTCTTTTTGTCCCACAACAATAATCGTCATCAGACTTGCACGCGCTTCCTTTCTTGAAAACTCGGTGCTGGTCACTTTCCTATCGAGAATGCAATATAACCCTGATAATGGGCATGTCAATCGTGACTGGAATGTACTGGGCGCGGGGCGATAGCGCAAGGATGGAACGAAATATAGATGACAATTATTGTTGTGGGACAAAAGACACCCTTTTTTACTCGCTCTTTTTTTTTACCTGTTCAGATGCGCACCTTTGACTTGAGGCAGCCATGAGCACAGTTTCCTGGAAGGTCGCTTGCCTTGAATTGATCTGAATTATGTAAATTAAGCTAGTCAGTACATGTTGCATCCAAACAGCTGATGCTAGAGTAAATAGCGAAGAAGTTTATCTGTTTAGATGGGCATCTTTGACACGAGGCCGCCACGAGCACGGAATCAGAAGGAGGCGTCAGAGGGCTTGAATCCTCTAAGGCTTTAAGCTTTCAATGCCAATCAAATAAATGATACAAACGCAAATTGCGCAGATGTTTACCTGGTGAGATGGGCCTCATTTACTTGAGGTACCCATAAGCACAAAATCACCAGGAAAGGTCGTTGGTGTGGAATGGACCTGGAAGGTGGTATGCACGTCTAAGCGTCCCATTTGTAAACACGACATTCAATGACTGACACAGCTTTACAAATGGGTCTAGTCATATTCTGCTTAATAACAGTAAGACTGACTTCCACTGTTCATGGCAAGGGATGTAGGTTTGGGTAACCAAACCTTGCTTTCCCGGCTGCTGTTAAAAAAAAAAAAAAACGTTACACTAATGCAATATTACTGGTATTGTAAAACGTGAACTGTAATACAGGTTCTTAATTTCATGTCTGCGGCTAGATAGTGCTCTAATGCTCCACTCCACTTTAACGATTGAATACAAAGTGTCTTACCTTTTAGAGACTTTGCAGTCTTCAAATAATAAAAAAATACATGTCACATGGTTTTCTTCACGCGGTTGAGTGTCTCGATCTCCGAGGCACACTGTAGTGAAAGGATGCGAAAAATTCGACTACCTGGGGTTGTTTGTCATGCGTGAGCATCGTACAGTACACGGATTTCAATGATTTGCCTTTATCGAAATTCGACCATCGAGGCAGAAACCAAGTGCGCGTCATGCGGGTCAGCTGCCGAGAACTATTACCACTGAGCCACCGCGCCGTCCCCCAACTCTTTTCTTCAATCACAGCTGATTGATTGATATGTAGGGTTTAACGTCCCAAAACCACTCTATGATTATGAAAGACGCCGTAGTGGAGGGCTCCGGAAATTTAGACTACCTGGGGTTCTTTAACGTGCACCCAAATCTGAGCACACGGGCCTACAACATTTCCGCCTCCATCGGAAATGCAGCCGCCACATTCAATCACAGCTGAATACAACTCTAGAACAACTACGTCAGTGCAGCACAAACTGCATTTTATAGACTTCTTTATGAATTAGCTTTAAACGCAAGCACCACGAGCCGTCACTGCCAGAGCCGTATCACGATGGGCATGCTGTGCGAAGAGCGTTTCTTATCACACAAAATGCAATCACCGCTCTAAACAATCTGCAACAACGACGCCGCATGGCACTCACCTTTTTCATCAGTGCTCTGTCTCGTCTCTTCTCCTTTCCTTCCTGGTTTCCGCTCCTTCTTGTCCGCGAATTGCAGGAACAGCGTCGGAACAGCTGTGCACTTGAGCTTCTTCAGTCTTTGTGAAGGGGCTCAAACTGATCGGACTCAAAGTGAACCTGCAACGGATGCTTCACACATGCACACCAGAAATGCGGCTCTAACCGGGCCTACTATTTTTAAACTTACCTCACAAAGGCGGAAGCTGTCGTTTGCTTTCCGTTTAACCCACTCCGTTCGTACTTTCCAAACGCGGCACCGTGCTTGATTTCTGTCGCCTTGCGAAAACGGTAAAATGCGAACCCTTTCTTCAGCAAGTTAGAGCAGCCTACTGCGCTACAAGCCCCCAATGCGACGTCCATGCAGGTCCACAATATTTCACGCAGCCTACACGTGCACGAACAGCAGAAAAAGCACACCAGGCCAGCCACAGAGGAAGCATAAATGGCGATAGTGACGTCACGAGCACAGAATCACAAGAAACCTTGGCACGAAATGCTGTGAGCGGTATGGCAGCGCGCTGTTGCCAGACTGCAGCACAGCAGTTCCCAGACTGGTGGCGACATCAAAGAAGCGCCGAACTCTCCCAAAGGGAATATATGGCTCTGGTTTTATGCATACGTCACAAAAGACAGATTGAGGTCCCAATCAGAGTGGTCTGAGCCAACATACTTAGATATCATGTCCCATAAATTATGGTTGAATCTTTCCGTCAATCGATTCGTTTGTGGATGGTAGGCGATGATAGTTTTGTGAATGATACGGTGAGGATTTCGTTGACGACTTCAGAGAGGAAAACCCGTCCTCTGTCGCTGAGCAGTTCATTCGGTGCACCGTGACGGAAAATGAAATTTCGCAGGAAAAAAAGATGATAGGTCACGTGCTGTGACAGCTGGAAAAGTGGCGGTTTCTGCGTAGCGCGACAAGTAGTAAACAGCGACAATAATCCAACGGTTTCCGGAAGCCGTGAATGGAAGAGGCCCATACAGATCTATGCCAACGCGGTCGAAAGGCCTAGCTGAACAAGAGTTCGCTGCATCGGCCCCGAGGCATGATGAGGAAGAGCTTTGCGTCACTGGTACTGCGGGAATGACTGAATGTACTTGCGCACAAAGGTGTACACGCCTCAACAAGAAAACCGGGAGGAAAGCCAAGCGCATGTTTTGAAGACGCCTGCGTGTGCGCACTGAAGGTTAGCGTGGAAAGCTGGATATATCGCAGCTGGAAGATGGCGAGGTATGACCAGTACCCGCTTTCGGCCGTCGGACTTGTAATTTCTGCGATAAAGGAGGCCATCGCGGACCTCAAAGTGAGCCGCTTGACGGCGCAACGTTCGAGAAGATGGAAACATCGGCGGGTCTGAAAGGAATCGCCGAAGAGCGCTGATCCAGTCATCCTTACGTTGTGAAGACGCCATGTCACAGTTTGCTGCGAACACAACCGTTTCGTCCACGGCAGATAGACATGCAAAGTTTTCGGAGGACACAGGCGAACGTTATAGGGCGTCGGCATCAGTGTGACCTCGGGCAGACCTGTAGACAGCACGCATGTCAAACTCTTTCAATCGGAAAGCCCAGCGAACTAAACGGCCGGAGGGTTCTTTCAGCGAGGATAACCAACAAAGCGCATGGTGATCGGTGACTACGTTGAAGAGGTGACCATATAGATACGGTCTAAATTTACATAGAGCCCGAATAGTTGCCAGACAACCCTTTTCTGCCAAAGAGTAGTTATTCTCTGCTTAGGTGAGGGTATAAATTGCGTATGCGACTACGTACTCCTGGAACTACAATTCGCGCTGTGCGAGCACGGCGCCGAGTCCAACACCACTGGCATTTTTGTGTACCTCAGTCGGAGCAGTCGGGTCAAAGTGACGGAAGATAATGCGGTGAGGTTAACAGGTGACGCAACGTTTCGAAGGCATCGTCACAGGCGGGTGACCAAGCGTTACGTTTTAAGCCACTGCGTAAAAGTTCAGACAAAGGGGCAGTGGTCATCGAAAAATTTCGAATAAGGCGGCGAAAGTACGAGCAGAGGCCAAAAAAGCTGCGCAGACCCTTCAGAGACGCATGTTTTCAGAACTCTGCAACTGCTGAAGCTTGGCGGTGTCAGGAAGAATACCGTGTTTAGAGACAACATGGCCGAGGATGGTGAGCTGACTTGCAACGAATCTGCATTTATTCATGTTGAGCTGAAGGCCGACGTCAGTTAGGCACCGCAGTACTTCATCTAGCCTGCGGATATGCGTTGGAAAATCTGGTCAAAATATAACCACGTCATACAAGGAACACAGGCATGTTTTGCACTTCAGTCCAAGCAAAGGCTGCCCATCACCCGCTCGAATGTTGTGAGCGCGTTGCAAAGACCAAAAGGCATGACGCAGAATTTGTTAAGGCCATCATGTGGCACAAAGGCCATCTTAGGCTGTTCTTTGAGTGCCAGAAGGACTTGCCAGTATATAGCAACTCCGTAAGTCAATAGAGCAAAAGAACTCCGCACCTTGGAGGTAGTCAAGGGCATCGTCGATTCTCGGTAAGGGGTAAACATCCTTTCGAGTTATTTTGCTAAGATGATCGTAGCAACAAAGAAGTGAATTGACCCGTCCTTCTTCTTAACGAGAACGACTGGAGATGCCCAGGGGCTATTCGAAGGCTGGATGACGCCGCGGTTTAGCATGTGAACTACTTGGTCATCGATGACCTGGCACTCGGTTGCGGACACGCGATAACATCTTCGACGCAGTGGCGCATTCGTACCCGTGTTGGTGCTGTGACACAGAGCTGACGTGCGGCCGAGGGGAGAATGCTGGCAGTCAAAGGAAGAACAGGATTTGTCCAGGAGTTGTTGAAGCTGAGCACGTTGCCAAACGGTCAACGTGTCAGCGATGGAGCTGCTCAGTACGTCAGGCCTATTAGCATGTGGCGAAGAGGCACAGGCCACTCCGGTGACTTCGTGTTCGGTGAAAGGACCCGTCGGCATGTCGATAATTGCAGATGGGTCGAGACTGTAAAAACACCCGACGCACTCACCCTGCAGTAGTGTTACAGGACTTGGCAACAGGTTTGAGATGAGCAGTCTGCTGACGCCGTCACAAAGTTCTAAAAGGGCTTAATGTAGCGACGAACACGTGTGGTGAACAAAAAGAGCAGATGGCGTGAAAAGGGCACTTGACTCGGAAAGCAAGTTGCAAGACACCACGAGAAGGGAACAATAGTGCTGTGGTATGTGACGTCTTCAGCAATAAATAGTTTGTTCTAGATTTCAAAGCATCATTTAACGAAGCGTCGCCAAGCACTTCTAGAGACACCTCAGTGCGAGAGCAGTCTATGACGGCCTTATTAGCGGTGAGAAAGTCTCTACCCAAAGTGAGGTCATGAGAGCAGAAATTCACCACCAGCAATTCGACGACATAGATGAGGCCATCAATCGCAATGCGAGCCGTACAGGCAGCAGTCGGCGTGATGTGCTCTGCACTGGCTGTATGAAGCGATGTACTTGCTAGTGGCATCATAACTTTTTTGAGCAAGCGGCAGAGTTTGGCACTGATAACTTGAACTGTGGCACCGGTGTCGACAAGAGTGAATGCAGCGATGCCGTTCACATATAGGTCGAGAATATTCGTCGGTGAAGAGGCCGTGGTCTTTTCACGGGTTATGCCGTTCCTGCCTCTGAAACTGCGGCAATTAGTTTCACGCTCCAGCGATGAAGGACGACGACGCATCGGTGATGGCGAGCAGCGTGGAGGTGATGGTGAGCGGCGGTTAACAGAAGGATGGTGGCCGGCGTATGATAACATCTGGTCGGGGTGCTGAGAGCCTGTGAACGAAGGGCGTGGTGGCACATAAGGGGCAGGTTAGAAGCTCTGGTGGTAGCTCTGGTGCTAGACAGGGACGCGCCGACGGCAGTATCGCGCTATGTGGCAAGGCAGACCACATGCAATGCATATTGGCGGAATGTCAAGTGTACGTCATTTTCCACTACTCTGGATGGACCTTGGCTGAGCGAACCGAGGAGTGGGTCGCAGCGGAAGTGCTGATGCTATTGACGTGAAAGTCTGAAGAGGTGGTCGAGCGGCAGCTTCAGCCGAGCTTAGAGGTGCATTCACCTCAGCACACGCCACGGGAGACGGCAACGGTGAAGTGTCACGTGCAGATGGCAGAGTGGTGCAAGCTTGCTCCTGGATTACTTGGCGATTGTTTGCTGGCAGGGGAGACGGTAGTTTGCTGGCAGTTGATAGCAGCGATAGCTGACGAGCTACCTCAGCCCGAACAAAGTCCTTGATCTGCGATGGCTGCGACTGATGGTCAGAAGTGGTAGTCAGGCTTATGAGGGTGTCATCCGGGACGTTAGGCCGCCGCGTGAAAAGACGCTGTCGTCGGAGCTCGTCGAATCTCGGACACAGATCGATGAGCTCAGAGACAGTGACAGGGTTCATCACGAGCAGCATAGGAAAGGTGTTGTTGGAAATGCCTTTCATGATATTTATTTATCTTCACTGTGGTCGAAAGACTTAGCAGGGGGGGGCATAATAACAAGTGATTCACAATGTAACTTAAATAAAAAGAAAGTTCAAGCAATAAAAACACGTTAAGGTAGTAGAACACAGGATAACATTTGAACAAAGTTAAATGGCAGCAAGAAATTTCAAATTGCAACCGGAGAATGCAAATCAAATACGTGAGATAGTCTGAGATCTTGAGATCCAACATCTGGGCATATGGACCTTGTTACTTTTCGCCACTGTTGGGTCGACCCGCATATATATATATATATATATATATATATATATATATATATATATATATGGGAAAGAAGTGTATACCTAAGGGCTCGTTTTTCCGTGTTCTGACACAATAATAATGAGATCTAAGAGAAATATTGCCAAGGATTGTACAGGAAAAGTTATTAGAACCAATGTAATGTTAATAAAAAGAAAGAAAAGTGGGTGAAAAAATAACTTGCCGTGGCCAGGAATCGAACCTACGACCTCAGAATAACGCGTACGATGCTCTAACCACTGAGCTATTACGGCGGCTATACCCCCAGCCACTTTATTGGGTTTTAAACGTGGGAGTGTCAGTCAGCGCCATCTGTAGCCTTGGCGGCGAGTGTGGAACACCCTTTTATGAGCCTGTGTGATGTCACGTATCACGTGAACATATTACGAGTGGGCAGCTGACCCTTAGTTCCTCGCATACAACCTAATGGCACCAGGTCTGCCAATGCGAAACCCTCGCTAATGAATAAGGGAAATAAGTGTATATCTAAGGGCTCGTTTTTCCGTATTTTGACACAATATTAATGAGATCTAACAGACAATAATGCCAAGGATTGTATAGGGGAAGGTATTAGAACCAATGTAATGTAAATAGGGAGAAAGAAAAGTGGGTGAAAAAATAACTTGCCGTGAGCAGGAATCAAACCTACGATCTTCGAATAACGCGTTCGGTGCTCTAACTACTGAGCTATCACGGCGGCTATCCCCCTCCCCCCCAGCCACTTTATTATGTTTATATGTGAATTTAAACGTGAGCGTGTTAGTCAGCGCCATCTGTAGCCATAACGGCGAGTGTGGAACACCGATTTATTAGCCTATGTGACGTCACGTATCACGTGTACTTATTACGAGCGGGCAGCTGACCAATAGTCCCTCGTATACAACCTAACGGCAGCAAGTCTGGCAGTACGAGACCCTCGTTAATGAATAAGAGAAAGAAGTCTATACCTAAGGGCTCGCTTTTTCGTGTTTTGACACAATAATAATGAGATCTAACAGAAAATAATGCCAAGGAAGACATGTCATTGCCTACACAAGCCGTTCTTTGAGTAAAGCTGAGCGCAATTACACTGTTACAGAGCAAAAATATCTGGCAGCTGTCTTCGCCGCACGCAAGTTTCGCCCGTACATCTATGGCCACCGATTCTCCATTGCCACAGACCACCACTCACTTTGTTGGCTCGCTGGTCTACGAGATCCAACCGGTTGTCTTGCACGATGAGCGCTCCGTTTGCAAGAATATGACTTTGATGTTTGCTTCAAGAGTGGCCACCGTCACGCGGACGCTGACTGCCTATCGCGACTTCCCCTTCCCACGACTGAATGCGACGCTGACAAATTAAACGACTGTCTGGCTGCTATAGACTCACGTTTTTCATATTTGGAAGCTTTCCGTACAGAACAACGTCAAGACCGTAGTCTGGTTCCTTTTTTCTCATCTGCCGTCGATAAGCCGCATCAGAGCCGATTCATCATGCAGGATGGCATTTTTTTACAACCGAAATTTCGCTGCAAAGGGGGCCAGGCTTCTTTTGGTTGTCCCCAAATCAATGCGACCTAACGTGCTGCAAGATATGCACGACGATCCAACATATGGGAATATGGGATTCACCAAGACCTATCACCGCACACTGAAACGTTTCTATTATCTCCGAATGCATCAAGCTACAGCTAAATACGTGACAAGCTGTGAGCATTGTCAACAGTACAAGAGTCCAACAAGTGCGCCGCCAGTATTTCTCCATCCCATACCGCCTCCATGTTTTTCCTTTGAGGTCGTCGGTATTGACTAGATAGGCCCTTTTCCACGATCACTGGGAACCACTGGATTATAGTCGGTCGTGACCACCTCACTCGGTATGCTGAAACTGCAGCGAGTTTAGCCACAACAGCCAATCACGTTTGTGACTTTCGCTACGCTACATCATCCTCCGGCATGGGTCCCCTCGCGCCATCATCCGTGACCGTGGCCGGCTGTTTGAAGCCGACGTCGTGGAAGAGTTGATTCGCCGGTCTGCTTCCCAGTTTCGTCCCGCCACTTCATACCATCCACAGACCAATGGTTTGACTGAGCGTGTCAACACGACGCCCATTAACATGCTCACTATGTACGTTGATTCCCAGCATAAAAACTGGGAACAAGGTTTACCGTTTATGACCTACACCTACAACACTGCGCTACTAGAGACCACCGGCTTTAGCTCGTTTTACCTTCTCTACATCCGTGAGCCACGTACTACTCTTGACACAATTCTCGCGCTTTCAGAGCAAGCAAACTTATCCCTTGCAGAGACACTCTGTCCTGCAGAGGAGGCACGGCGCATCGCGCGCCTTCGGGCTTTCGCAGTCGAAGACCATTCAAAGGATCGCTCCGATAAGCGACATGGAAATGTGACGTACAGCGAAGGTGATATGGTGTGGCTGTGGACTCCGAATCGCAAGTGTGGTTTGTATCAAAAGTTTCTGGCCCGCTATACAGGTCCCTTTCGTCGTTTTGTCAGCCCTGAGCTACGTTGCGTACCGTACGTGATATCACGCCTTCCATATATAAATATATATATATATATATATATATATATATATATATATACGCAACAAAGAAAACAATGAAGAAAGATTCTCGTGTGCGGATTCAAACATGGGACTTCCGTGTCGTGAATGCGAAGCGTTAACCGCTGAGCTACTGAGGGGCACCTCGTTCAACTTTCAAACTGCAAGCTATTTATAGCTACCACTTACCGCTGTTAGCCGGAATCTCGGAGGCGGGGATATAGTGTTTTCAGCATTATCAGCAAGATGGTGCAATGAGCATGCGGTGGCTCTAATCTCTCATGCGTACTTTGGCCCGTGGAGAGGAAGGAAGTGGGTGATCTCTTGCACGCCCTGATGTCTCGGTGGGGAGGATCATACGTCTTGGCTGGCGTTGGGTTTGCTGTTGTAGTTATGGAGCGGACAAAGGTCACTGCAAATGTTGCACAGCCTCCGTTTGCGAAAAGGGCGTGCTTTTCAGACACAGCGAAGTAACAACTGAGATGCTTATTCGCGTTCATCTGTACCTCTGAGTAAGCTTCGTGCATAATTTGTTCGTGAGAAACGCGAGCATGTTTCGATCTTCATGCCATTCAAGTCGCTATCTCGTTCATTGCCTCGCCTTTACGGCTAAGGTGTGGCTTTTTATCTGACGACTTGGCTTTTCAGTCTTCTGTACGCAGCCACCTATTTGCAGATGACTGCATCGTCTATAACAATATTCAGGTCATTGAGGGCCAAGCCGCAATGAACAACTGTTGATTGCCTATCACTAATTGATGTCATACGTGCGAGATGACCTTGAATTCCACGAAATGCGCCCACATATTAATAGCAAGTGAAAAATCCCCTCTTGATTTTATTTGTGGGGTTTAACGTCCCAAAACCACTATTTGATTATGAGAGACGCCGTAGTGGAGGGCTCCGGAAGTTTTGACCACCTGGGGTTCTTTAACGTGCACCCAAATCTGAGTACACGGGCCTACAACATTTCCGCCTCCATCGGAAATGCAGCCGCCACAGCGAAAAATCCCCTCTTCTCCACGCGTACAATGTGAAGAATAACATAGTCACCCGTGTTGATCAGTTTGAATACTTGGGCTTAACTATCAATTCTACATCACACTGGAACACGCACATTAAAGATATTGTCGCTAAAGCTTCAACATGACTCTTACAATAAATATAGTACACTATATTTATTGCAAATAGGAAACGTGTTCGTAACAGGTCTATGCATGAAATATGGTCTTTGCCTGCTCGAATCACAGCGGAAGTGCACCGTCTTAAGATGATATTCAACATCGTTAACAACCACAAAAAAGTTAGAGTTTCGCCGCTCAGGCGAATCAATGAACGCGATAGCAACAAATTGGAAGGTCAGGCGCAGATCGGCAAGCAGATCGAAACGTGCCCCGCGTTTCTCGCGCATAAATTACGCACTAAACCTACTTACAGGTACAGATCGATGTCAATAAGCGTTTAAGTTGTTACTTCGGTGTGTCTAAAAAGCGCGCCCCTTTCGCTAATGGAGACTGTGCAACAAATGCAGTGACCTTTGTGTGCCCCGTAATTACAACAGAATTGTTCCAGTCAAGGCCAACGCCAGCCGATACGTATGATCCTCCCCACAGGAAGATAAGGGCGTGTGAAAAATCGTGTACTACCCTCCTCTCTACGGGCCAGAATATTCGTGAAAAATGAGAGCCACCACGCTAGTCCCCCCCCCCCCCCCCCCAAGATTTCCGCCAACAGTGGTGACAGATGTATATAGCTTGCAGTTTGAACGCTGAAAGAGGCACCTGTCGTGGGCTCCGTGGTTAACAATGCCTCGATTTCACAACGTGGAGACCCCATGTTCGATTACGCGCGCCGGAGTCTTTTTTTCTAGATTTTTTCTTTCTTGCGTTTTCATATACATATATACATATACGTATATGGTGCATGAAATCGACGCTGACGCCGACGTCGGCGGCAAAATCGAGTGAAGTGTGTCAGTACACTTGCTATCGCAATAGTAAATTGAACTTCCAGAGGTGCATAGAATTTAACAGGACACGACCTACCCGAAAAGGCACAGTTAAGATATTTTGATAACTTGATGCAAAACAAATGCGTACAAGGTTTTTTTTCTAGGTCAACAGCCGAGTGGAGTAGGCTACCAGAACAGGTGGCAAACATGACAACGTCTGATTCTTTTATATTGGCTATTGTTGCCTACTTGTGAATACTGGGTATGCTTTCTTCCTAATTGAACATATAATTTTAGAAAAATAGTAGAACATATAATTTTGAAACACTTAACCGTTTTTTTAGAAGGTAATGGCGTTTTGTCATCTTGCCAGTACGGGTTTCGCAGCGGATTATCGACTACCACGCAACTAACAGAAGTTGTTCACGATTTAGCATTATCTATTAACAACTGCACGCAAAGGAATATCATACTATTAGACTTTGCAAAAGCATTTGATTCCGTATGCCACAACAAGTTAATTGCAAAACGTCGAAGTATTATTGGAGATGGAATATTAACAAGTTGGGTTAAGGACTTCTTAACTAATCGTTCACAATATGTCCTGTATGACCAAGCACCATCAGAAAACTTGCCTGTTACGTCCGGAGTACCACAAGGCTCCGTTTTGGGGCCTTTGTTATTTTTGTTTTTATTATTGATATCACAGACAGTATCTCTTGCACCATTAGGCTTTTCGCAGACGACTGCATTATTTACAAAGAAATTAACAGTCATTCAGATCACCTTGCACTAAGCGATTCTTTACACCATCTTTCCAACTGGTGCGACATGTGGCAAATGTCGATTAACCCCCAAAAAACAGTGTGCATGACGATAACCCGAAAAAAAGAAGCTATCCAGTATGACTACAGCATTAAAGGCACCAGGCTTGAAAAAGTGAATGCGCGCAAATATTTAGGCGTCACGATAACGTCAAGCCTCAGATGGGTCACGCACATTTCTAACATTACTTCGGTTGCTCTGCGCAAGCTCTTTTATCTTCGCAGATGCCTTCGGTTGGCCCCTCACTCAACCAAGCTTTTAGCCTATACTACTTACGTAAGACCGGTATTAGAATATGCTAACACAGTGTGGTTGTCTTATACAGTCACTAACAATCAAAAGCTAGAAAATGTACAGAGGAAGGCAGCAAGATTCATCTGCAACAAACATAAGCGCACTGATTCTCCTACAAATATGTTAGCAAGCTCTGGCCTCCATACACTTGCGATTCGAGCAAAACAAGCGCGCCTTAAATTTCTTTTTCAGCTTCTTCACAACCATTATAAAATTGACCCATCATTGTACATCCATCCGTCAGACTCCCGCGTTATTAGGCAGAAACATTCATACACACTGAAAGAGTACTCTTACCGCAATGACACGTTCAAACACTCCTTTTTTCCACTTGCCATAAGGGAATGGAACTGTTTGGATTCCTCCATAACTAGTGCGAAATCGGTATCCGACTTTGCACTAAAATTAGAAAATATGTTCTCTTAGTGCGGCAATACTCGCATTACTAGAAGCATTGCGCCACCAGTGAAAGCGTATTAGTGGAGTGTACAAGTGTTAACTGGAGTATTTGGAAGTTTGCTATTTGTTTGCCTGTGTACCACTGCACTCCATGCAAAATTTTTCTTCTTTTTGGTGATGGTTTCTTTGTCTTCGCAGATGTAAACAATTTGTATATTTTTCGCTCTTATACTTTGTGATGACTGTCATTTCACTACATTCCTGTTTCTGTTATCTGCGCTGTTAATGTACCACCTGCATGTACAATCTGTACGCCCACCTGCTATGGTCTCGGAATGAGACTGGCAGTATTAAAAATAAATAAATAAATAATAATAGTTCACTTATTGTTTAACGCTCATTGTATTGTTTTAGTGACTGTGTGCTTTCTTGTTTGCAATCAATAAGTTGGATTTTACTGACTGATTACATTGTTGGTGTTTCTCTATTTCCTTAATATTTTGTACTTGTAACATGCTTTTATTTTGTAACTGATCTAAACGTTCACTGCACTGTAACCACTTCTGTCTTGGTGACCAAGGAGTTACTTGCAGTAATAAAATAAATAATTGAAAAATAGAAGAAATAAGATGAGCGACTGAGTATACCTTCAGAAAATCTGTGCTTGGGCAGGTCACGATGATTACTCTCGATACATGACGGATATCTTGGATGGTGGCAGTCAATGATCATTTATCAAGGAAGATCTCGCCACTAAGCTACGGCTCAAGATTATCTGGGAGACCAGAATTGCATTCAACGTTTTACAGTGAAAGTTAACATGTGATCAAAACTCAGGTCAAGCGTGGCGCCGTAGTTGTTCGCCACCACTGCCACCGGTGTCCGCAACCACTGTCACGAAATAAGGAAAAACCTAGCACCAACGACACAGTGGGGCTGGAACCCAGGCCCGCTGCATGCCAGCCCGTATTTTACCACTGAGCTGCGGTGCTTGGCACTTGTTAGCAGGCCTGGCCTAGGCAGGCTTGATGTCGCGAAAGGAAGTGCGTTACTACGAGTACTTATTTATTTTTTTTAGTACGCCCAGGGTCCAAAGGTGTTATAAAGGGAGTGGGTAAGAGTATACATAGCAAGAAAAATAAGAGTGAACAATAAAAAATGCTGCTAAGAGTAAACATCGCATTGAACAGCAGTCTTAAAAGCAGTGACATCGGTCAATTGGGCTCCATTGGTGGTTCCATTCTCCATTGATGGTTCCAAGGTGGTTCCATTCGTTCGAGGTAGTAAGAATAAAGGAATCATGAAAAAACTTGCATTGTGAGAAAGGAATGTGTACTTTGTGGGATGGTCACATCTATGTGACATGCAGTGTCGTTTCGAAAGAAGGTGTTGTTTTAGTTGTGGATTGTGAAAAATTTTATGAAAAGAAGCAACACAGGACACTTTTCTGCGCTAACAAAGAAGTGAAATGCACTAAACTGTTTTCATAGATGATACACTAGATATGCTTGCAAAGTCTGAGAGACTGGAACGTGCACTCCAACTTTGGACGGATTCTAAGGTTTAAACTAGTGTGTTGATGCCGGGATCCCATAACGCGCTTGCATACTCGAGCTTAGGATGAACAATGCTTTTTATATAGAATGAGTTTAAGAGCTGAAGGAACACTTGAAAACTGTCTTCGTAAGTAGCCAAGAGTTCAAGAGTCTCAACGCACTCCGCCAGAGAACAGGGGAATCGCATGGGAGGTGTACATTGGAGCCACCGCAAAGTGAAGATAACTATATAGCAAGCCTCTCGCTCATCTACTGAAGCAAAGTAAAATGCTTCTTTTAAACGTACAGCTCCAGCAATAAGACGTAGTCAGAACACTATGTTCTCTGCTCGGATACGCGGAGATAGTACTCAAAAACGTTTGAAAGGGCCCGGATGTCTGTGGTATACCCCACAGAAAATTGACACGAGAAGAATTCCTGACTGCGTATAATAACGCACTTGACGCATAGTCTCATGCACCACATTTACCATCTGGCAATGACTTTCTGGACAAAAGGGATAGGTGCAAGGGTCCTAGATCACTAGATCAGCCAAGGTTGACATGGCCTACAGAACCAGACGAATATCCTACTTTTTACAAAAACGTCTCGCCAACGTGTGAACCGACGACTGTTATCCTTCACGCCGAAACTCGTAAGAAAATGATTATTCACATCACAAACTTTTGCAGTTTGCTAAACCTTCTGTACGTCACAGCTTGGAGCTTCCAACATGTGAATCAAAGTCGCAGATGCTCAGTAGGGACTTCGACCACAATATCAGCAGAAGAGATAACCAACGCCGAAAAGTTTTCAATTTGTAGCGTCTAACGAGCTTACAGACATACAGCAGGTCATTAACGGCAATGCACCTCCTGAACACTCCATTTGTTTCAAGGTGCATCTGGCCCCTTGGCCGTGTGTTAAAAGTTGTTCTCAGTCAAGACGGTGTAGTATAGGTCTGTCAAATCAAGACACAATAAGGCAACTCTGTGCGGTGACCAGTGGAGAGACTCCTTAATCTTAAGATAGCCTGCAACTCCTGGGGCAGTAGGTTGAAGAAAAAAAATAAACGTGCGCAGGCTAGTTCTGCGAGAGAAAGTGAGAAAGTTGAGAATGCGAAAGGCAAGATGGCTCCTTGTTTGATTTCTCGCGTTAGCGCATAGTTTACATACATTGCTTATACCCATACTGTCAATTTCTTAAATCGTGTGAAGTTTTTAAATGAAGGTCAAAAAGGGTTTCAAAAGCCTTTTTCCTGTGAAACCCAACTTGTACTTTTTCACAATGTCCATGCTGGCCTTGATCAGAACATAAACGTAGACGCACTTTTCATTGAATTCCAGAAACCTTTTGATAAAGTATCAAATAAACGCATGCTATTGAAATTTTTGAAACTTTACTTACATCAAGTGTTTTGCATTGCATTAAGGAGTTCCGACGGCAATTGGTGCATGCAAATAATTCATCAACTTCATCGGCTGTCTTACCCAGAGTGCCACAAGGCACGGTATTTGGTTCACTTCTTTTACCAATTTCATCAACAATCTGCCCAGTAATTTCTTCAAACACATGCTTGTTGGCCAATGAGTGTGTCGTTTATATACCGGACGTCAACGTCACCGATAACCAAGCGCACGAAAACGACTTACTAAAATTAGATAAATGATGTGGTGATTGTTTAATAGTGGTTAACACTGTGTATTAACTCTATGAATGAGGGTTAAAGGGCGCACCAGCGAAGCACCGTACAACCCGCGCAGAAGTTAATGAGAGAGCAGCTGCACCGCCAAATGTGATCTAGCCTACCTTTACACAACCACCATATGGCACGCACGTTTATAGGACAGCGCCCTCTCAGAAATGAGATGAAAATGGAAGGCGCACAGCGTCATCCAGGATATTGTTACCCAATTGCAGCTTGAATGTATGTTTATGTCCTTGAATGCTTAAGCTTAAATGTATCTTTATGTGGACTACGAGAAACAGAGGATGGATATAAGACGTCGCTTCATAACCAGCCAGGCCTCAACATAAGGAGCTACGCTTCTAAAAGGGCAAGGACACAACGTATAGTGGGCGCCATTGAAGAGGAAGCGTTCGCAATACTCAAGAGGAAGCTCGGCGTTGCATCGATTCTCCTCGCTCCCGATATTTTGAAGTAGTTTCTACCTCGTACAGACGCCTCGAGTCAGAGCCTGGGTGCAGTATTTGCTTCCGATTGGCAGCGATGAAGTGTTACACCTTGTTGCTCATGCTAGTCCTAAGCTATAGCTCGGGGAAACCCGCTATTCTACAATCAAGTGGAAGTGCCTCGCACTTGCATGGGCCATACAGAAGTCCCATATTTATCTCTATGAGAAGCCTTTTAATATACAAGCAGATCACCAGCCACTACAGTTCTTGAATTCTGCCAAGGACCTCAACAAGAGATCGTTGAGATGGAATCTGCTATTGCAAGAATACTCCTTTTATGTTAAATACATAAAAGGGTGTGACAACGTAGTAGCTGAATATACAAGTCACACTCAACATGTAACAAGAAACTTAGCTGCATAAACTCACAACGTGTTGTGCCTAAACTCTTTTCTTCGACCCCCTCTCCCTAAAACAGTTTTGCACAACTGATAATGTGTGGTTTCGCGGGTTAGAATAAGCACTAGGTTAGGATTGGAACTAGTACATTTGAACTAATTTTTATATTAGTTGCCTAACTGAACTGTATACAAGGCGAGAATTCTATTACTCTGTCTATGAAAATAATAAGCACATCGCAACGTGTAGCGACCCCACCCTGCAGCGATTCGTTTCTTCCCCACTCAATCGTGCTAGACTAGTTGTTTGTAAAGAACTTTATAGAAAAAAGAGGTTATGTGTTAATACGAGGTGCACAGAACAGAAACCAAAAGTGCTGTGCGGTGACACAGTGAGTTCTCAGCACGCGTATGTGCCATATGATGGTGAGGAAGAAAACCGGCAGCTCGTCAAGCGCGCTCTCGCGAGCGCCAGGCCCATGCCTTGGGCGGAGCTCGATGGTCGTGTTGGAGGCCAACCAGCGTTCGCGGCAGAGCAGGAGCCCGGCTGGATGACTGGGCGAAGGACCAAGCATTGCGTGGTTGTTCCGGCTGCTGTTCCTGAGGGCTGGGTAACCGACGAACGAAGCCAATCAACGTTCCAGCTGGGCGACTGGCCCAAGGAGCAGGCGAGGTTCGCTGTTCGCGCCACCTCCCACAACGCTAGATTGAGTCCTCGCGGTGAGCCACGATTGGAGCCAACTTACGTTCCGGGTCGGCGACTGGCCCAGGGAGTGGGTGAGGGTCTGGCACGACGTCAGGGTGCTGCAGGGGACGAGACGAAGCGGCGGTGTGCTGCTTCTGCAACAGAGGGCCGTATCAAAGAAGAACCGACCCATGTCGAATGCGGCAACCGTGCCAAGCGGCGTGCCGTCTAGAAGCGACCGGAGCCCACGTCACCCACATACCGAGTGAACTTATCGCTGAAGACAATTATTCCTTGTATAGCTAGTCTGCCCTTATGTTAGGTGCGTGTTTGATCACGTGTAGAGCAAAACGTTAATGTAGGCGTAAACGTGTCTATGTGCACTATGTGTACTGTCGGGTCCTTTCTGGAGTGGTTCTGCCCCAGTTGCATCTCAAGAACATCACCCTTGCCCGATCATATGAAACATTCATGAACAAAATATTTGCGAGTGCAGCCACTATCACTCATATAACTTCAATATTGCCGCGAACGTAATATCAGACAGCGACGAATCGACGTCTTGCTTGCCCTCAGACCAGGAAGCAAAAGCCTTCTTCTTTCTTCAAATCAAAGGGATTCCACGTACAGTTGATGGCTCATACCCATTACCTGTGACGTTATTCCCTCTCCTCGAAAAGCATCGACTCGATGCTGGTAATGAGCGTTGAGGAAAAAATGAGAAAGAAAAGATGCTACCATGAAATCCAACAACTCCGTCGTAAGGAAAAAAAATGGGCTGGTGTCATAGAAGTACTCAATAAAGAAATGAGTTAGGACACAAGACAAAAAGAAACGAAAGTGATAAAAAGAGTCATTGCATGGTAAGTTAGTCCACGTTCGATGGATGACGCGAGAAATAAGGCTTGAGCCTTGACATGTGCACCACATCACTTTGTGGAAAACGACGGGGACGTCTTGAGGTGCCCTCAAGGAGGACTTCATATGTAACGTCACTGAGTCGGTGCAGAATTTTGTAAAGGCCGAAGTAGCGCCCAAGCAACTTTTCAGAGTGACCACGCTGTCGGATGGGAGTCCAGACCCAAACTTCATCGCCTGGTTGGAAGGTAACCTCTCTGTGTGTAAGGTTGTAGCGGTGTGCGTCGGCAGTTTGGCGAGCCTGAATACGGCGTCGGGCGAGTTGACGGGCTTCCTCGGCGCATTGCGCGAACAATGCAGCGTCCGCGTTGAACATGCTCAAGTTGTTTGGAAGGAGCATTGCGTCGAGAATTGTAGTGACCTCTCGACCATGAACTAAGCGAAATGGGGGGAAACCTGTACTCTCTTGGACTGCTGTATTGTAAGCAAAAGTTACGTAAGGGAGTATATCATCCCAGTTTTTGTGATCAACGGCCACTTACATTGACAGCTTATCTGCAATGGTCATGTTCAGCCATTCAGTCAGTCCGTTTGTTTGGGGGTGATAACCCGTGGTTTTCCGATGTTCTGTACCACTTAGTCTCAGCTCTTCTTGATGCATCTCTGCGGTGAAAGCTGTACCACGATCAGTAATTATCACAACTGGCGCTCCGTGACGAAGTACGATGCTGGTGACGAAAAACTGTGCAATTTCGGCTGCGGTAGCTTTGGGCAGGGCCTTTGTTTTGCTGTAGCGCGTTAAATAATCGGTGGCAACCACAATCCACCGGTTTTGAGACAAAGAGGTGCGAAATGAGCCGAGCAAGTCAATGCCAATTTGATGGAATGGTGTCTTCGGCGTGGCGATAGCCTGTAGTAGTCCTGCTGGTCGGACAGGTGGAGTCTTACGGCGTTGGCAGTCGCGACATGTGCGGACGTACTGCTTGACTGTCTTCGCGAGGCGGGGCCAGTAGTATGAGTGGCGAATTCTTTCCAATGTGTGCGTGTAGCCAAGGTGTCCGGATGATGGTTCGTCGTGACAAGCATGTACAATATTGTCCCGAAGCGAGGTCGGCGCAACCAGTAGGTAAGTAGCCTGGGTATGGTCGAAAATGTTCTTATAGAAGAGTCCATCCCTTATGCAGAACGAGGCCAGCGAACGTGCGAAGATTCGAGGAAGGCTGCATTTTCGGCCTTTCAGGTAGTCAATCAGCGGGCTTAGCTCCATTTCGTCGCGTTGTTGTTGAGCCAAGTCGGTTGCTGATACAGAGGAAAGGAATGTATCGTCCTCTTCAATGTCCGCGCTCGTACTTCCAATTGGCGCACGTGAGAGACAGTCAGCATCAGTGTGTTTGCGTCCTGACTTGTGAATGACTGTAACGTGAAATTCTTGCAGCCGAAGGCTCCAGCGTGCTAGACGACCGGAAGGGTCTTTGAGGTTGGCGAGCCAGCATAAAGAATGGTGGTTGCTAACTACCCTAAATGGTAGACCATATAAATAAGGGCGAAACTTTGTTATAGCCCAAGCAACGGCTAAGCATTGTTTTTCTCTTGCAGAGTAGTTTTTCTCTGCAGATAATAGTGTTCGACTTGCATAGGCAATCACGCGCTCTACGCCATTTTGCCATTTAACCAGTACAGCTCTAAGCCCGACGTTGCTGGCATCCGTGTGTAGCTCTGGGGCAGCATTATCGTCAAAGTGACCGAGTACAGGTAGGGCTTGGAGATGGTTTTGTAGCGTGTCAAAGGCGTGATGCTGATCATGACCCCAAACAAATGGTACGCCATCTTTCGTAAGTTAATTTAGCGGTTCAGCGATTTTAGAAAAGCCTTTGTCGAAGAGTCTGTAATATGCGCAGAGTCCCGGAAATCGGCGGAGGTCGCGCTTGTTCGTTGGGACAGAAAATGCTGCAACAGCTTTCGTTTTCTCAGGGTCTGGGTGTATACCGGCGTGGCTGACAACGTGACCAAGAAATTTCAGTTCCTCGAATGCAAAGTGGCATTTCTCAGGTTTGAGAGAAAGTCCAGCTGTGCGAATCGCCTGAAGAACTGCCTGTAAGCGCTGGACGTGCTGCTCAAACGTGTCCGAGAAGACGACCACTTCGTCAAGGTAGACAAGACACGATTGCCATTTTAGCCCAGAAAGAACCGTGTCCATCATTCTTTAAAAAGTAGCTGGCGCCGAGCATAAGCCGAAGGGAAGGACCTTGAACTCGTAGAGTCCGTCAGGAGTAATGAAGGCGGTCTTTTCGCGGTCGCGCTCATCAACAGATATTTGCCAATTGCTGCTGCGTAGATTCATGGAAGAAAAGTAGCGAGCATTGCGAATGCGGTTCAGCGAGTCGTCTATTCGTGGTAAAGGATACACGTCTTTCTTCGTGATCTTATTCAACTTTCGGTAGTCGACGCAACATCGCAAGGTGCCATCTTTTTTCTTTACTAACACAACAGGGGACGCCCAGGGACTGGTAGATGGCTGTATGACATCGTCATCGAGCATGTGCTGGACCTGTTGGCGTATAACGTCTTGTTCTTTTTGCGAGACTCTGTAGGCAGGCTGTCGAATGAGTCTCTCGGTAGGCTTGGTGATGATACGATGCTTGGCAAGTGGTGTTTGGTTAACTCTCAAAGTCGTAGTGAAGCAGTCTCGAAATGAGCCGAGTAGCTTCAAAAGACGTTCCCGTTGTGCGGACGGTAGACCCTGGTTCACGTCGAGAGTGCTTGCGAATGTCATGGCGGAATCGTCGCACGACAAAAGAGCCGATAATGTTGAGGGACCAGGGACGTTGGCAATATCCTCAAGGTATGCGATCGCAGTGTGTTTGGTAAGATGGCGATACTCATCGCTGAAATTCGTGACTAATAGGCAAGCCTGTTTTCTACTGGGCTGAACAATACCTCGGGCAACGCAGATTTGTTGTGCAAAAAGTAGGGAAAAATTGCCTTCTGCAATTACAGCATCGGGGACGTCTTGGTCACATTCAACGTTGATAAAAAGGCTGCTGCGGGGAGGCAGAGTAACAGATTCGGAGGATACACGTAGGGCAGCCTTCGATGAGCGGGCGTTTTCCGGTTCAGGATGAAACGGGTCCTCGAACGACACCTGCAAGTCTCGTAGGTCAATAATTGCGCCATGTTTGCGAAGAAAGTCCAGCCCCAGAATGAGTGGACGGGAGCGCACAGGTAATACGAGGAAAGACCCTGTCAACGTCGAAGCACGGACTAGAACACGGGCTGTGCACATTCCAGTTGGCGTGACGAGGTGGCCCCCTGCCGTGCGCAACGGCGGTCCTTGCCAAGGGGTAGTTACCTTCTTCAGTTGGGATGCCGAGGCGCTGCTCATAACCAAATATTCGGCGCCGGTGTCGACGAGGGCAGTGACGACGTGATTATCGACGTGTACGGTGATGTCGGCGGAAACAGTCTTATGATTTTCGGAAACGACTGGAAAGTCAGAACGATCTTCGTCGGGTCTTTGCGTTGAGGGAGGCTCTTTGACAGTTCGTTGGGACGCGGCTTCACCCCCAGGAGCCGCGGTTTCTAGTTTCCCCTGTGGGGACTCGGTGATCGGCCTCTGAAAGGAGCATAAGATGACGAGGGAATGCTAGGTGACGTGGGGCGGTGAGGTGATGGTGATCGTGATTGGGGGCGTGGACCAAGGCGAGGAGCTTGCTGGCCCGTAAGGTACGCTTCGATGTCGCGGGGACGCTCACCGTAACGCGGGCACCGAGCATCAGGGTGAAGGCCACGGAGACCAAGTTGGCGGTACTGGCAATTACGGTAAACGTGACCCGCTTTGCCACAGTGGTAGCAGAGTGGACGGTTATCCGACGTGTACCATATTTATTTATTTATTTTCAATACTGCCTAGATTCCTGACTGACTAGATTCCAAGAGAAAGCAAGTGCGGGAGTGGGAGACATAAAAAAATCGGGAGATCCCACGTACAGTGGAAGTCGATTATATGTGAAGCACGAATGAGAAAGGTTCATATGTCACTTTAAAATCAGCTCATCGTTACGAGGTGGAGCTAAATAATGCCGTACATGACTTCCATTTCACGATTATCATGTTTGGATGTGTCCTTTACCTTCGTCATCTATTTCCGTCTCGTGATACCAAATTCAGTATATGTGGAGCTAGCGAAACGACCACGAGCGCATCATGAAGGGCCCAATATACTCCAATTTAGCGTTGACGCGAACGCACGCTGGGCAAGGTGACGCTACGTTGGCAAAACGCAAGCACCCTATAGTCTGATGCCAGGCGCAACCGGCGTGAACAGTTGCATGCTGAATTTCACGCTGATGTGTTTTACGCCAATGCAATACCCAGATAACACTGCGTTTCCCTCTTTTCGTATTGGAGAGACGCCAGACGCGCAGAAACGCGTATGCGTCAAAGCAACGCAGTGCGGCGCGTGTCTGAGGTTATATGGCAGGACTGGCGCCTGGCGTGACAACACTGGCGTGAAGTGACGAAATAAACATCAGCGAACACGCGCATCACTTCACATCGAAATGTGTTGACGATTTTACTGTGGCATGTAGTCATGTTTGGTATAACTGTCAGTTCAAGCGCACAAAAAAACAGAAAGGAAGAGAAGGCAAGCGCTTTCTCGCAACTAAACTGTTTATTAGAAAGAGCAGAATATATATACAGGCAATTAAAAAAATAACGCATGCGTGTGCAGGCAGAAAAGTACACCCGTGGCACATCGAGAACACAGGGTAAAAGAAGAAAGATTATCTCGAAACATAATCTGTGTTCTCGATGTGCCATGGGTGTACTTTTTTTTCCTGCACACGCATTTGTTGTTTTTTAATTGCCTGTACATATATTCTGCCCTTTCTAATAAACAGTTCAGTTGCGAGAAAGCGCTTGTCCTCTCTTCCTTTCTGTTTGTTCGTGCGCTTGAACTGACAGTTATACCATGCATATCCAACTAGCCCAACTTTGGATTCTGATGTAGTCATGTTGTCACATAACACGCATCTCATAATTATCATGTTTGATCCAGTCACATAGCTCCGTCATCCATTGGCGTCACGTAATACGAAATTTGGGATATGGGAAGCTAGCAAAATGGCCGCGAGCGCATCATCAGTTTGGCATGTAGTAATGTTGTTACATGACACACATTTCATGATTATCATGTTTGCACCAGTCACATACCTTCGTCGTCTATTCACGTTCCGTAATACCAAATTTGGTATATGTGACGCTTGCGAAATGGCCATGAACACATCATGAGCGTTGCATGTAGTCCTCCGGTTACATGAAACGCATGTCACAATTTTCATGTTAGAGCTGTCGCTTGTGTTCGCTATGCAATCATGTCATGCCACGCCAGTTTTGCAACCTGTTATATGAATGAAACCATCGCAAGAGCTGCAGTTCCATGAAATGTAAATCTTTATATTCATGACATACATGTCATAATTTTCATGTTATGAATAGTCAGATATGTTCTTCATACAGTCATGTTATGTCATACTAAGTTTTACTAAGTTTGGTATTGATACCATTATCGAAACGGCCAGGAGAGCTGAAAGTCGTAGGCAGCTAGATGGATAGATAGATAGATAGATAGATAGATTGACAGATAGATAGATAGATAGATAAATGGATAGATAGATAGATAGATAGATAGATAGTTAGTTAGATAGATAGATAGATAGATAGATAGATAGATAGATAGATAGATAGATAGATAGATAGATAGATAAACAGATACGCTCGAAGTCACCGACGTTTGCGAAGAAATGCTTCACATTTAAAATCGAGTGCCAGCAGAAAGCACAGGATTAGTTTCAATAGCGAAACGTGGGAGAGGCTTTTGCTCTTCATTTGGGCTGGTTAGGGTGATGATTATTTTTTGAATTGTATTTGAACTTTATGCGACAGTAATTGTCTATGTTGAAGCGGCTATAGGCAGATGCGACTGCCTGACAGAGGCATTCGTACCCATACATTGCTCAGGGGTGGAGAAAAAAAACACGATTTGGACGAACTTGGGGCGGGCAACCGAAAGTCAAACTAGAGCCAGCACTTCACTCTGCACTATTACTGACGAGCAGTGTAGGCTGCCGATTGTCTGGGATGCGATTCTCAGAATGTCAAACTCGTGGACATGTCCACTTTGGCGGAGTGCGTTTACTTATCCCGCCCCCCCCCCCCCCAAAAAAAAAACGATGAGTCGTGACGTCATGGTGCTTGCTCTTGATTACGTCGGCGCACTGAACCCACCAGCACATTTCTAACCTAAAAAAAGACGAAGTGGGTAAAATGTACAGCAACAGGACTATGAAACAAGCTTGACAAGTCTAAACGTGCGTATGAACGTGTTTAGATTTTTAAAAAGCCATGCAAAAATTGCGCACAGACCTTACAGTGGCGTCAAGGGGGCGGCTGCGTTAACTATAAATCAAGGGCTAAGGCAAATAAAGTTCATACGAGGCGTCAGAGATGCATGTCCAAAACCGGATCTCTGGGAGCAGCAGTCATTGCGGCAAAACGAATTCCGTCTATTCTCTTTGTGTCGAGAGTTGTGAAAGATGCATGGCTGCAATTGACCTTGGGGTTGAAAGACAGGTAACTGGTGGTGTGCTGCTCGCCAGCTTCAGCCAACCAGTGGAGGCCACATTGGACACTTCCACGAAGTGCACACCACAAGAAGCTCCCCTGTTCGCGTTTGCGCACGCAGGCGCTATTTAGAATGCGCTCAGACGTTATGGCGCGCTTTGCCTAGGGCAGTGTTGGATACACTTTCGATATGCCGGAAACAAAAAGAAAAACATGGGAAAGAGCGAGTGTAGAATTATAACTGAATTATTTTTATTAAAAACAAAACTGTATCGGCTGTCTGCAACTCATGCGGCCTGTCTGAAAACTATCTTCCTCATAAACGTGAATAAGCCACAGGCGGTGATGATGTGTGGTGCTTTATGGCGCAAGGGCGAATCGATGGCCGAAGATCATTATTTCAGTAGACTGGAGATGTGAGTTTAGCAAGTAAAAACATAAAAACCATAAAATCATGACAGTGACGAAAATATGTGCAGTGAAAGTGGATGGCAAAAGATAATAATAAGAAAACCATGGCGGGGAGGTAGTCATCAAAACCACGATCTCGGTATAGAGGTCGGGCTACGGATAACCTCGGAATAGTGATTGAAAGCTATGTACGTAACATAATAGCTTCACCACGCTGCCGCCAAAGGCGAAGCAATGAATGCGATAGCAAAAATGGGAAGGTCACATGCAGAATGGCAAGCACATCAAAACGTGCCCCGATTTTCTCACACACCAATGACGCACAAAATGTACTCACAGGTATAGATGAATGCAAATAAGCGTCTAAGTTGTTACTTCTATGCGTCCTAAAAGCGCACCCTTTAAAAGAGCACCCTGTAACAACAGAATCGTTCCAGTGAAAGTCCAAAGCCAGCCAAGATGTAAGATCTTCCCCACCGTGAAATAAGAGCGGGCCTGTGAGCATAAATCCACCTCCTCTCCGCCAGGCAAAGTACACGTGGGAGAAGACAGCGCGCATCGCTGCAACGTGACGATGTGGCGACACGTGCTCATTAAACCATCTTGCTGGTAATGCTGAAAACACGATTGTTCCCCCCCCCCCCCCCGAGATGCTCGTCAGCAGTGGTATGGTGTAGATTTAAATGCCTTGCAATCGGAACTTTGAGAGACGGGCTCTTCCGTAGCTCAATGATTAACGCCGCGCACTCACGTCTAAGAAGTCCTAAGTTCGATTCCGCGCGCTGGAGTCTTTTTTTGGGTTTTTTCTTTCCTGCGTTTTCATATACATAGATACTATAGATATACAATGAATGACGGCGACGCCGGTGGCAAAATCTAGCCGAGATTGTTTACATAATTGCTTTCTAAGTAAAAGTTAAACAGTGAATAAAGTTTAAAAAGCGGATTCCTTCCGATGAGCTTTACAGGGTGCAGTGGGAGCTGCTGTCGGTAGGGTAGTAAAAAGTGCTTTTTTCTTAGTGCATCTAACTCATTGCACTAGACGAGGGTGTAAAGATTAGTAAGTGGTTCTTCACAATAGCGGATCGCTACCAGACAAAAAGTATGAACTTGTAGAGTGCGTACGTCGTGTTCTAAGCCTGGTAAGTATTACTTCTAGGGGCCGTGATGTTGATAGTTGCGGCCAATCACCAAGTTGTGGCTTGATTGCATAACGTTTATTGCCTGTTTGTTTATACCGCTTTCTCTTCCAATAGCCCCTGAGCTTTCATTTTAGAAAAGGTTTCAAAAAAGGGCAGAGTTGGTATTGATGATTTGCTAGTAGTGTCGTTGATGGATGCAGTCAGCTTGTCTACCAAAACGTTTCCTTGTATCTCACGATGGCCTGGCACCCAGCAGACAACGATATGCTGTTTGGATGTTTACAGTGCGCATAATCATCATAATAATCATCATCATCAGCCTGACTACGTCCACTGCAAGACAAAGGCCTCTCCAATATTCTGCCACTCAACTTGGTCGTGTGCTTGCTGCTGACACTTCATACCTACAAACCTAATCTCATCTGCCCACCCAAGTTTCTTTCTCCCCCTAACCTGCTTGCCTTCTCTGGAAATGCAGTCTGTTACCCAGATCAGATTTGCTGAAAGATGGAGGACAGATTGTGTTGAAAAAAATCGGCCACCTGTTTTACGAAATGTCTCCGGAAGGGAAGAGTACCAGAATCTTGGAAGAATGCTCACAATATCCTAATACACAAGAAAGGAGATTACAATGGCTTGAAGAAATACAGGCTGATTAGCTTGGTTCCATCGTATACAAGCTATTTTTAAAAGTTATTGCTAAAAATAGGACATTAGAATTCCATGAACTAAAGGAACAAGCAGGATTTCGAACAGTATATTCAAAAATCAACCACATTCACACTATCAAGTACGTAATACGGAAATGCTCAGAATATAGCCTCAATTGATTAGGTGAAAGTGTTTGATTCAGTAGAAATTTCAGAAGTCATGCAGACACTGCAGAATCAAGCGTCTCGAAGCCTATATAAACATCCTGGAATAAACCTACAGAAGAACAACAGCCACCATAGTGCTTCATAAAGAAAGTGATAGAATACCGATGAGGAAGGGTGTAAGACAGGGGGATACAATCTCTTCAGTGATATTTACCGCGTGCCTTAAGGAGTTTTTCACAAGTCCAGAATTTGAAGACTTGCGATAAGAGTCAAGGGAGAGTGCCTTAGAAACCTGCAATTTGCCCATGACATTTCATTGCTGAGTAACTCCGTAAACGAACTGCAACTCAGGACTACGGAGTTAAACAAGGAGAGCAGAAAGGTAGGTCTTAAAATAATCTGCAGAAAACGAAAGCAATGTGCAACAACCTTGGAAGAAAACAACGCTTCCAGATAGGTAATAGTGCACTTGAGGTTGTAAAAGACTACGTCTACTTACGACAGGTAATGACAACGGAGCCGAACCACAAGATTTAAGCAATTGTAAGCATAAGAATGGGGTGGAGCACATTTGGCAAGTACTCTCAAAATATGACTGGCAGATTGCGAATTCCCCTGAAGAAAAGGTAGACAAGAGCTTCGTCTGGCGGGTACTTGCTTATGGAGCAGAAACTTAGAGACTAAGATGGTTCATCTTAAATTGAGGACGATGCAGCGAGCGATCAAAAAGAAAATAATAGGTCTAACCTTAAGAGACAAGAAGAGAGCAGAGTGGATTAGGGAACAAACCGGGGTTAAGGATAGGATAGTTGAAATTGTTGAGAAACGTGAGATGAGACGCCGGCGGTGAGCCTGTTACGAGGTCACAGCTTTTATATGGTACGCCGGCGTAGGCGGAGTCGCCGCTGCAGCGTCCAGCCAGGCGAGAAGCTCAGCCGTTCTGTAATTCCTCGTGGCTCGCGCATCACGAGCCACGCGGCTCACTTCTTCTTTAGCGCGGCAGCTGGCCAAGACTGGCATGGCACTACATAGCTTCCCCCTTAGCGCTTTGCGCGATTTCAAAAGTATATACAGAAGAAGAACCAAGAGAGAGTAAGACTATGTACATGGACGGCAGACCTGAACGTTCGTAAAGAAGTCCGAGTCATAATCTTGAAAGGCATAGGGTCTGTGTAGAAGCTCCGGTGGGTGGCCCTGAGTGCAGCGTAGTAGACGAGGGTTGCGAGGGACGGACACTACTGGCAGAAACAATGGTGGTCGTCCGTTTGAGTGGGCGAAAAAAGTTGCGTGCCCACGACGCAGGCATGACTTTCAGCGATGACCTTGAGCCAAATGGCGCGTTGCGTGGCATCTATGCGGCAGGCATGCGAACACAAGCCGACATTCGCTGGAATGTGCCGTTGCAATTTTTCCACGACGCGTACCTTAGGTGGCGAGCTGCACAGCAAATGGCGGGGCCGCGTTGAGAATGTCGCGTCGTTGGTGCTGGTGCTGCGCACGATGTCGTAGGCACAATGCCAACCGCTGATGTGTGGGGCACCGATAGCAGTTTGCCTTCGCATTTGACAACGTGTCAGGGGGTGCCTTCGCCGTACTTGCGCCTTCTTGCTGCGAATGCCCGCACTCTGGGGTGCCTCGGAAGGACGGGTGGAAAGCTGCCCTTGCGCTTGGCTCTGGGTACGATGACGTCACCGTATTTAAGGCACAGCCGAAAAACATGCAAGGCTGTCGTCGGGTGACGGCGTATTTGGAGTCAAAGCACTCTCATTCCCGGCGCTGTTAAGGAGGATGGTGTGCCGAGGAAGCGCAGACTCCGCAGTAGGACTGAGTCTTGAGCCAGTGTTCGTGGTATTTTCTTGAAAGTCTGGTGACGAGAAGCACGCGCGCAGGGTAGCATGCTCATTGACTGCTTGCGTGGAGGTCGTAGCACACGCGGGTAGTTGCAATTCTGGCTGGCCCGGTGCGTTGTACGTGGTTGTCACCGTCCTAGTGATAGGCTTGCTGGTTGTGCCCGAAAAGTCACCAGGTGGATCAGCTGGCTCGTCTGTCATCGGTGAATCAGGAGTCGGTGCAGCAGGACAGGACACTACGATTGATTTGATGGTGTGTGAAGCTACAGAATCTGCCGCAGAAAGGGGTGCAAGTGGTACTGGTGGCAATGCAAGACCTCGGAGACATGAACAGGAGACACCGGGGTGGTGGGCTTTTCGGTGGACGGGTCACGTGAATCGGCAGGGTGATGAGCCAGACATCGCGGAGTTGCTTTTTGGAAGGAGTTGTTTGATGCCGTAATACTTTAGCACGGTGTCGCGCAAAAGATCATAAGGACGAGAGCTCCACGCGAAGTACGTGAGGTGGCGTTTGACCTCCTGCGGAAGATGGTAAGTCAGTACCTCAAACAGGAATTTATGGAGTCAGATGCCGTGGAGCTCCAAGGCAGCCTCGAACCCTTGGAACTATGACTCGATGCAGTAGGTCCGGTACGGAGGTAGAGACATGTTGAAGTGCGGCTGCAAAATTTAAGCTAGCTTGAACATGGCTGCGAAGCTCAGAAGCAGCGGCGCCTTGTCGGTCGGTTGTCCGTACGTCGGCGGTCACCAAATGTCGAGGTACGAGATGTGAGATGGTGGTTGCGAGCCCCTGCTGAGGCCACAACTTTATTTCGGTGATAGACTGAGTCGCAGCTTCAGCGTCCAGCCAGGCCAGTAGCTAGGCTGTTCTGAAATTCCTCGTGGCTCGCGCGACACAAGCGACGCGGATCACTTTTTCTTTAGCGCGGCAGCTGGCCAAGACTGACAAAATCAAGAACAGAAAGTCGACATGGGCCGGGCATGTAGCGCGTAGGCAGAGTAACCGCTGGTCATTAAGGGTAGCTGTATGCATATATGTGAATAAAGTGGTACTAAGACGAGGTTTTTGTATCTTTTAGGAGTTTTCAGGGCCTTTACCACTCTTAGAGCATCTGCGTATATTAACGTTTTTTGAAGCTTTATCTGTGTGATGTGTTTTACGACCGCTAGTATTGCATAAGATTTTCCTGTGAAAACGCTTGTATCACGATGGAAAACGCTGGCCTCCAAAAAGGGTTGTCCTAACGCTGCTTATGACACAGAAGTGTTGGACTTTAGGCATCGGGAAAGAACTCAGGACATGTGTATTTATCTTGTAGTTCGACGAAGTATGTATGGATGTGTGCAAGGGGCGCGTTCTTTGGGACTTCCATGAAAGAGACTTCACACTCAATAAGCTGCCACAGCCACAGTGGTAATCTGCAGTAGGAGCCATCAAACTGTGTTCGAGAAGTGGCACACTTGTTTCTTCGGCATGGCCCCTCAAACGGAGTGAGAAGGGCTGAATCAATGAAGGACGGCTCTGGAACAAGCCAAAATGAAACGAGTCATTATATGTCAAATGAAAAAGGTCTTCCTTGTCTGCATTCACCTCCAGAAACTACACAAAAGACACGTAACGTCCCTGTAGGTAAGGCGACCCACGTACAGTGATGTTCAATGCCAAGTGCAGGCTATCCACGGGGCTAGAGCGAAAAGCACCCGTAGAAAGGCGAATGCACAAATGGTACAGAGTATCCGGCCTCTTCAAAGCACTTGCTATTGAAGATTGATAAATGAAGGCCTGGTGGTCTAGGCGAATGTAAATGACGTTTTTATAAAGGTTGAGCAAGCACTTTTTGTCACTACCCTACCTAGTTCGAGATAAAACGTTCAGAATATTCATGGTTTTCATACACTAATTTATGATATGCCTAATCTGTGGTATGATGGTCAGTATTGAGTTTATTAGTATGCCCAGAAACCTCTAAAGACTTGACCTATGTTCAAGTCTTTACAGGCAGATGCTGACCATGCAGGTCAATTTCAGGGTTGTGGTGAAGGCCCCTCTTTCTAGAAAATAGGGCGCAATGCTCTTTGTGCGTTCAGTTTAAGCCCATTTTCATTCATTCGTTTCGATATCCTATTCAAATCTAATTGGACCAGATGTCCACACATGGAGAGGTTACACGATTGACGACAGACCTGTACATGCACAACAGATGTGCAGTAAAACATACTTCGTGGTTTAGCGAGGTGCAAGGAGTTTATTTTTACTATAAAAAGTGTACAGCTGAATACACTTCCTTGTGGCACTCCGCTTTCTTAGACAAGTGTACGGCACAATGCAGCGCCCACTCGTACACGGAATGTCTTATCGGACAGGTAGACTTTGATATTTGTGAACATATTGTCTCACACACCTAAGTGTGACAGGTTTGGGAGTATGCCAAAGCACCACGTAGTGTCCTATGTCTTCTCCATATCGAGGAAAGAAATAATTGTTTCCGAATGAAAGCATCACGAATTTGTGCCTCGATAAGCACAAAGTGGTCAGGGATAAGTGCAGCTTCTCGAAAGTCACACTTATATGGGTCAAGTACGCCATTAGTTTCAAGGAAATGCACCAGTCGCCTATTTATCATTTTCTAAAAAAACTTGCCAAGTCAACTGGTTAACGCTATTAACCTGTAGCTGAAGACTGAGGATGGGTCCTTGCCTTGTTTTAGAAGAGGGATAATGAAGGCTTTTTCGAGGCTGAGGGTAGCTTGCCGGAACACCATATTGCACTGTACAGGGAGAGAATAGCTTTTTGAGTTTCAGTGGGCAGGTGTGTTATATTTCATGGGCCTCATGGAGCGAGCATGGGGTATATTTATCGCAGAAGGTAAGTGTGGCTTGTAGTTCACCCAAACAGAAAGACTCATTGTATGTCTCATGCGTTGTGGGCGTACGCTGTAATTTACGTTTTTCTATTGCGGTTTTGTGTCGTTGGAAAGCTTCAGTATAATGTGATGAGCTGGAGACCTGTTTGAAATGTGCCCCCAGAGTGTTCGCCAAGTCCTCCAAACAATCGCCTTGAGTGTACAGAAGAAGAAATCAATAATATTGTTTTCCTTCTACTCTTCTCACCCTGTTCCACACATTTTGTTCTTGCATTTTCAAAACTTTTTTCAGGCAACGACCCTTCTTGACTGTCACCAACGCACATTCATCCCAGTGGACGGCTGTGGGGAAAATGTTCATCTTTTGGGCACAGCTCTTCACGAGACAAGGAGGAAGGGAAGGACATTGTATATGGCCAGTGTGGACATCGCGAAGGCTTTTGATAGTGTCACACTCGATGCCCTGGTTGTGGCACTACAAAGGGGCATTGCTGAAGAATTTGTTGAGTATGTCCGCCAATTTTATGATTTTGCGTTGACTGTTCTGGCATTCCAGGACAAGTGCTTGTTAGTTAGGTCGTCCAGGGGTGTGAGGAAGGGAGACTTTGTGTCACCCATACTCTTTAACTTGGTTGTAGACGAGTAAGCAGGAGATTACTTTTATGTCTGCAACTGATTCGGGTGATTTGAATGTGTCGGGCATTGCATTTGCAGATGATCTTATGGTTTTTGCTACTACACGTGGAGGGCTACAGCATAAACTACTGAGCCTTCCAGTTTTCCTTAGAAACCAAGGGCTGGCACAAAACCCCTCAAAATGCTTGTCATTGGTGGTGGTCCCGGCGGGGAAGGAGAAGGTGGTTAAAATTGGTCCCACCGTGCGACTGTACGGGAACAAAAAGCCTATCCGTGCTGCTGCAGGTGAGACAAAGTTGCGCTACTTGGGCATTTCTTTCAGTGCTCGAAGGACGCGTCAGAGGCCGATCCACAGAGAACTGAAGATATACCTGAAAAATATATAAAAGTTGGCTCTAAAACCACAACACCTTTTAATCCTTCATTTATACCTCCTCTCTCGGTTATATCATCACCGCGTACTTGGATCGGTGTCACGAAAACTTCTATTAAGACTAGACAAGACGATCCAAGCGTCAGTTAGAAAGTAGCTCAAACTACCACATGACGTTCACTGGTGCCTTTCACGCGAGGGTCCCAGATGGTGGGTTGGGCATTGCAAGTTTCAGAATGGCAATACCATACTCACGCTTACGTCGCTTAAACGCTTTGACTGTATCTGAGTACATAGCCTGCAAAAAGGCCCACAGGATGACCTATATTCAAGATCTTGCATGGCGATCCCAGGCTATGCTGCAATACAAACGAAACGTGATTGATTTGAAGGAAGCCAATAAAAGATTTTGGACAACATATTGATACAGAACAGCCGCAGCAGCCTTGCGGCATGAAAGAGAAAGACGACGACAGTTGTTGCTGGCTGCTGATGAACTGGCGCCATCTTGTTCACCGAGCTGTGTGCATCGCATATAGTGTAATGAATAAGTTACGCGTAAGATTATTGGTGGAGGTGGATGACTCCCGTACCTCGATGGAGACGCGCAGCGGTCGCAACACCGGGAACTCTTCGGCTTCTTCGACTGCCAGTACCTCACAACCACCGGCCTCTCCAGCCGAGTTGACAAGCTAAGTCACTCGCCACCCCTTCGAGATCTTCGCACTTTCTCTGCTGACGGTACCATTGACGTTGACTCCTGGCTGCACCGGTACGAGCGCGTCAGTGCTACCCACCGCTGGAATCCCACCTTCGACGCCAAAATTTTCGTCGGTCTGTATGTCTGTATATTTGTCTGTTTGTCCGCGATAACGATACCCCTAATGTTACCAAACGATTCCTCAAACGGCCAACCTCTTCCGCAGCACCCACCAATATTACTCAGGTTTCAGCGTTCATACTTGTGCGATTGTCAATTAAAAACAATTATTGCGCATATCTCAGGCACCAAAACACCTCGATGTTTTGTATGTGTGCCTTTATACTAGAGAAGGCACACAAGTAATTCTAACAACCGTAGCGTTTATCACGCTGTACTGACAGTGCAATGCGATGCTCAAAGAGGCAAGTGTTTCCAAAGCTTTGCTAATACGACACGGTGGTGGCACCTGACCACCGCTGTGCGTTCTACTCTTCATCGCCTCCGAGACAGGCACGCATCTTTCTCCGTGGGTGTGCACGCCTTCCTTTGTTTTCGAAGATAACTGCCAGATGGCGCTTGTGTCTAACGTGCCTCGATGTGTTTGTTCGCCTTCACTGCGTGGATCCAGAGTCTCTAACGCAGCGCTTCCAGAATAAACCTCGCCAATTTTCTCGCGCACAACGTCAAATAAACGTGTCGTTCACTCTATTAACGCGTAAGACTATCATCTTTCGACGACATTTGCACTGAAACATGCAGATATGCATGGGGCCAATTTTTTTGCCTTTTCTCGAATCTCTCCTTGCTTATGCAGGTGATCCTAAATATGTCGTCATAGCACGGGAAGACTTCAATGAAATTATATTAGCTGATACTGCTAACAAAAAAAAACACTACAAGAAACAATTTCTTTATTTGGCTACAATAATGTTATAACTGTGCCTACAGCTGTCACCACTATCACTTGTACTTTAATTGATCTAAATATACATATCTCTCATCTGAAGGCGGTGTCATGAGTGTGGATATTAGCGATCACAATAGTATATCCTTGTGTGTGCACAAAAACTTGCTCACAACTGATGCACCATGAATTACTTTTCAAGAAATAACGCCTCGGACATCGGAGACATTCCGCGAGAAAGTGAAAAGTTTTCATTGGAGTAGAATATTTTAAGAAGGTGATCTTGATTGTGCGTACGATAAGTTTGTCAATAAGTTTCTGTCGTCATATAATGCTTAGTTTCCACAAAAGCTTATACGAACTTCTAATAAAATTTGGAAGCCATAGATAACGCCAGAATTGTAGAGAAAGAATCAGGTTTAAGGCATAATGTTTTAAAATTTCTTCAAACTCGAGATAGTGATTTACCTTGTGTCTACCAAGCATATCGTAACACCCTAAACAAAGAAATTAGTAGGGATAAGGATAATTATTTCTGCTGTCTTTCTTCTATACACATCGAGATCAGACATGACAAAAAATCCTAATACTTCACTAAGTCGATCGCGGCTTTTAGGAATTTTGGCAAAAATAACACAGGTTGACGATGGATTGATTGGAAATAATTTAGAGATTTATTAAAGGACTATTTTGTCATTCTCACTTTCGGAGAGACTAATGACATTGCCCTGCGTTGAATACAACGCAGTAACGACACCTTTTTTCTTAACTCTGTTACCACGGTTGAGAGAATTTTCACTTTTGTAGCAATCAACAATAGTGCTTTTGGTACGTAAATGATATTAAAATAAAACCCGTCAAACACGTGACCTGTCAGCACCTACTATAACACACACTTTCACTTTCTACTTAGCAGAAGGTGTTTTTATTTAAACAAATGCAGATAGCAAAAGTGATGGTCCTGCATTAAAAAAGGAGACGAAAATAACATCGCTAAACATAAACTTCTCTCAAATATACCTGTATTTTCAGAAGGCCCCGAAAAAGTTATTCTTTCAATATTATCGAAACATTTCGATAAGCATGAGGTAATACATATGGCACACTTTTGTTTCAGAAAAGTGCACTCAACAGAACTCGCTGCATTAGAAGAGAATGAGTTCATCGTCAATGCGTTTGAGAATCTACACATGGCTTTGGTTATATAAGTAGGTTTTACAAAAGCCTTTGATTTTACTCATTATAGTGCGGTAATAAAAAAAACTCGCAAAACTTGTATTTCGCGATAATGCTTTGGCTTTTCTCTGCTCCTATTTAAACTCCATTGTTTAAATATTTAATAAATGACCACTATTCCGACATAAAACCAACTTTGTTGGTTGTTTAACTTTGGTTCATTTCCTGCTTAATTTGCATATAAAAGACAGTGTGATATTTACAAAACCACCTAATTTGTAATTTACGAAGACGACAATGCTTTGCTATTCCCTGGTGCAGTTTCATATAACAATTTTGGTAAGAAAAACGAAAGATTAGTGCAAGTTGATGAGAGGACTGATTACAGTGTGTTGATGAATAGTGACACCAACACTAAAGCTCTCTTTTCCGGTAAAAAAAAAACTGTGGTAACCGACGTAGCTTCGGTATATAATGACGCAAAAATACACATAGTTGAATCGTTTAGAATACATGGGATATTATTTTCGGCAACCATGTCTTGGAACGATCATGTTAGCCATGTGTCACAAGAATGAGTATCTAGCATGGTAAAGATAATATATCTTAACAGACAAACTCTCCTCACGTATGTTAAATTTCTCATTTAAATTCAATGTTTTACACACACCTAACATACTGTAATTTTGTGTGGGGATCAAATACTCCCATGAATTTACGAATACTGCACTCTTTTCAGAAAAAAAAATGTTAAGACACACATATAACGTGCTTTAGATCATCCCTCATCATCGTTTCTCTGTAGGCACCATATTTTACAAATTCCCTGTCTCTATTTTTACCCCCTTTTCATAGCATACAAATCAAAAATATAAAAATTATGGCAAATTTCTAGCTCAATTAACTTGCTTAGAGAGGACGATGCAGGCATATTGAGTTCGCCATCCAGAGACCTTGAAAGTACCTCTATATCACAGCCATTAGGTAACAGAAATGTTAAAACATTAGGTTCCGGACCTGCAAAACTTGTGTACTTGTAGAAAAATTGGAACAGAAAGGTCAGCAATGGGTGCGTTTTTTTCTCCAGTGTTCGGCAAATAAATTTTTTATGCGTGTTTTGACACAGCATGTAATGTCCTTTAAGGATACTCTTCTTCATATATCTAAAGCATGGTGCCTTGTTTTCCTTTTCTTTCTTGTCTTTTTCTCATTTATTTATATCTTTAGCTGTTGAAATTTCACACTAGACTCTGCAGTTGCGAGTGTTTTTTTGCGATGTGTTTGTTGATGTATCCCTTTATACTTACCGGTAAAATATATTGTACTGACACGGGGTCGTGACGTGGACAATGGGAGCAGACTCCAGGTTGAAGAAGAAACTGTTCGGTCCGAACTTGTGGCCGCGGCCGCGAAAAATGAAAGTAAGACACTGGCACTGATAGCGGCGAACAGAGCGTCGGCTGTCAATTAACTGACAAGCGGCGAATCGTGTCAGCAATTATACACTTGCCATCGAATATTCTAGCGTTATTGCTAGCGGTGACGTACGTTCCAGAATAACCTGTAATGTTAACAAAGTGGGCGCAATCTTAACAAAATTACCTACTGCCATCTGAAAGTTTCTCGAACTGTGTAGGCGTGGTTTGTGCTGAAATTTATTGGCAATGAAATGATGCGATAACAAAACGTAAGGACAGAACATGCATTACACTACTTAGAAAAAGGCATCGTCCTGATGCTTAAAAATACAAGAGCAAGATGCATGCAAGAAAAAACAATAAAGCAAAAAAGTACGACAAATAAGCATTAGCAACAAAGCACAATTAGAGATAAACAACAAATAATACAGTCAATATGTTAGTTAACGCGCAAGAAACGCTTTGAGGCGCACAACATGGACGACTCCAGGTCGTGCACGGCGCCGTTGAAAGCTCGTGATTCGTGATGCCGTCGGGAAGAACCTCGTAGACGAGTGCGCCGAGATGTCAAACTACCCTATACGGTCCGAAGTACCGTCGCAGAAGTTTTTTGCTCAGTTCTCGTCGACGTATCGGCTTCCATACCCGAACGCGCTCGGCGGGCTGGTGTTCTACGTAGCTTTGTCTAAGGTTGTAACGGAGGCTGTGCTACCTCTGCTGATTTTTGATGCGCAGGTGGGCGAGTTGTTGAGCTTGTTCGATGCACTGGAGGTAGAAAGCCACGTCGATGTTTTCTGCGTCACTGACGTTGGGTAGCAGGGCATCAAGCTTCGTGGCTGGGCTCGTTGCTTGTATGGCGTCAGCTGCGTCGTTTGTTGGACGGCCATGTTGTACGCGAAGGTCAAGTACGAAAGGATTGCATCACATGTGTTGTGCTCGACGTTGACGTACAAGGCTAGCATATCAGCGATGGTCTTGTTGAGACGCTTGGTGAGGCCATTGGTCTGTGTATGGTTTGTGGTGGTCCAACAGTGACTTGTATGGCTGCACCTCAGGAATGCCTGAGTTAGGTCCGCCGTAAGGGCCATACTTCCGTCTGTGATGAAGACCTCTGGAGCTCTTTGACGCAAGACGATGTTCTCGACGAAGAACTTTACTACATCAGTGGCATTGCCTTTGGGCAGAGCCCTTGTGTCGGCGTAGTGGGTGAGGTAGTCAGTCGCTGCGATGATCCATTTGTTTCCGGAATTCAGCGTCGGGAATGGCCCCAGTAAGTCGTCGCCTGTTTGCGGAAACGGCCGGCAAGGTGGCTCGATAGACTAGAGAAGTCCGGCTGGCCTAATCTGCAGAGTCTTTCATCGATGGCAGTCTCGACATCTCCGGACGTAAAGAGTGGCGTCGGTGGCAAGTCATGGCCAGCAATACTTCTCCTGTATTCTCCCGAGTGTACGGGACACACCGAGGTGTCCAGCCGTCGGGTTGTCGTGTACAGCATCCAAGACTTCTGGACGTAACGCGGAAGGTACTACGAAAAGGTAGTTGGCGTGATGTGGTAAAAAGTTTGTCTTGACGAAGATGCCGTTTCGCAAAAAAATGTCACCCTGTTGTAGGCCCGTGTGCACAGATTTGGGTGCACGTTAAAAAACCCCAGGTGGTCGAAATTTTCGGAGCCCTCCACTACGGCGTCTCTCATGATCATGAAGTGGTTTTGGGACGTTAAACCCCACATATAAAAAAATGACACCCGTCCTCACTTGAATACCTTTGAAACAATACCTTTGATACGGTCCCACATAATCTGTTAGACATTAAACTGGCTTCACTGAATATTAATGCTAAGCTGCAAACCTGGCTACGGAATTACTTAAGTGGTCGTAAACAGTGTGTTGTTTTAAATTCTAAAACGTCTTCATATGTAAACGTGACTTCAGGCGTGCCACAAGGTAGCGTTCTAGGTCCGCTGTTATTTTTGGTTTATATAAATGATATAGCATATAACATAAAATCTTGCATAAAATTATTCGCAGACGATTGCATCATCTACCGTCACATTACTTCAATCACAGACACTGAACTATTGCAAGATGACTTAAACACGGTAACACATTGGTGCTCCACGTGGAATATGTGCTTAAATATCTCGAAGTGCAACCACATCAGCTTTGCAAAGAACATTTCAAAAATCCAGTGCACATACAGTATTAATGGCGAGGCAGTCAAAAAGGTGCCCGAGTGTAAATATTTAGGAATTTACTTGACAGAATCGTTCCATTGGAACAGACACATAGACCAAATGATCTCAAAGGCTAGTAGAACGTTGTTTTTTATTCGTAGAAACTTTCACTGTGCAACAAAAGAAGTGAAAGAAACTCTTTACTTCCTTCTTGTCAGGTCTATACTTGAATATGCTTGTGTTATCTGGGACCCGGCTCAAAAGTATCTTGCAAAAACAATAGAAAAAGTCCAAAACCAGGCAGCCCGTTTCGTCAGCAACAACTACGACCCATTCGCTAGTATGTCAGAAATAAAGGCCATATTAGGCTGGGAAACTCTAAAATCTAGAAGACGGAAACTTCGATTAAAACTTCTGCATAGCATATATTATAACCTAACAGGAATTAATAAGTCTGAATACCTACTAGCACCAACATATCGTTCCACAAGATGCCAACACTCACATAAAATACAAGAATACGCGTACAAAACCACTACTTTTGCCAACTCCTTCTTTTTAAAAACAATTAGAGACTGGAATGAACTTCCCGAAGGTATAGTGAACTTGAGTGACAACAGCGCTTTTTTCTCATCGTTGTGAAATTGTGACATATGTACTTCTCTTTTGGTACCTGTTGTCATGTGCAATATTGTACTAAAATATTTTTTTATTTTTTTTTATTTTTATATGTTGTTATAATTGAATTTTTTCACTATGTTTGGCGTCTTATCGGAGAAATGTTTCCTATGACTTCTTATGTATACCCCCCTGCAGTAATGCCACTACGGCGTTGCAGGAACTATGTAAATAAATAAATAAAAATAAAACAATGGCAGCCTTGCCCTCTAGGTATTCCAGAAGGCCCTTAATTTCAGGTCGGCACGCTGTCTTTTTGCGAAATCATCGACACCTAAGGTTTTAAGGAAGCAGTCGCCATCCTTGTTGTCCTGCAGCGGCTGTTATTGAAGGCGCGAGACAGCACTCGGCTTCAGGGTGCCTTCGCCCTGACTTGTAAACGACGGTGATGTCGAATTCCTTAAGCCACCGTCTCCACCGTCCGAGGTGACCTGAAGGGTCTTTCAAGTTAGCTAGCCAACAGAGGGCATGGTGGTCGCTCACAACTTTGAAAGGCTTGCCGTAGAGGTAAGGGCGGATTTTGGAGGTAGCCCAGATGATGGCGAAACACTCCTTTTCTGTTGTGGAACAGTTGACTTCCGCCTTAGATTGCAACCGGTTCGCATAACTTATGACCCTTTGAAGTCCGTCAATCTTCTGCACCAAGGCGGCTCCGAGCCCCACACTGCTTGGGTCGGTGTGGATTTCCGCATTGGCATTTTGTCGAAATGAGCAAGCGTTGGCGTGTCTTCAACCGTTATTTTATTTCTTGAAATGCTCACTCTTGCTGGATTTCCCACTTTAACTCGAAGTCGTTCTTTGTCAGGTTAGCGAGCGGCAAAGCAATGTGGGCAAAATTTTTGACCAAACGCCTGTAATAAGCCCAGAGGCTGAGAAATCTACTCACGGCCTTCTTGTCGGCGGGTGACGGAAATGAAGCGATGGATGTTGTCTTTTGCGGGTCGAGGCGTACTCCAGACTTGCTGATTGCGTGTCCAGGAACAAGAGTAGTTCGTATGCAAAGCAGAACATTTCTGGCTTCAGAGTGAGACCGGAGGTTTTTATTGCTTAAAAAACAGCTTTAAAGCGCTGGAGATGGTTGCCAAAGCTTGAGAAAAACAAGACTAATTTGTCCAAGTGCACGAGGCAAGTCTGCCACTTCAATCCAGTGAGCATAATGTCCATAACACGCTGCAAAGCCGCTGGTGCCAAGAAAAGACCAAAGGGCATAACCTTGAACTCGAAGAGGCCGTCTGATGTTACGAACGCAGTCTTTTCTCGGTCTCTCTCATCTACTTTGACCTGCCAATAGCCTGTCTAGAGTTCCAATAATGAGTAGTATTTGGCGTAGTGGAGTAGGTCAAGGGCGTCGTTTAATCGGGGGAGAAAGTATACGTCCTTCTTTGTTATCTTGCTGAGTCAGCGACAGCCAATGCAGAAGCGCAGTGTTCCATCTTTTTTCTTCATTAACTCCACCGGTGACGCCCTGGGCTTTTTGGAGGCTGGATAATGTCGTCGTGGAGCAATTCGTAGACCAGTGTCTTTATTGCCTTGCGTTCTCGCATCGAAACTCTGTACGGGCTCTGACGGAGTGACCTGGCATTTTCTTCTTCTACAATTCAATGTTTTGTAAGAGGGGCATGTCAAATTCTCGATGACGACGAAAAGCAGTTCTTGTATTTAAGCAGCAGGTTTTTTAGCTGCTCTTGTTTATGCTTCGGAAAGCTCGGATTGACATCGAAAGCTGGTTGAAGGATTTCATTCGTCGGAGTAGATTCGGCAGAATTAGTGAGGGAGAAAGCGTTGCTGGCTTCCAGCATCTCTTCGATGTTGGTAACCGTCGTAACTTTTCTCACGTGATTGTATTCGTTGCTAAAGTTCGTGAGTATCACTGTTGCGTTCCCTCCTCGCAGCTCAGCTATTCTTCTGGAGACGCAAATATCGCGGTTGATAAACAGGTGCTGGTCGCCTTCAACGACGCCTTGCATGCCCTTTGATTCTTGAGTGCCGACGGAAATGCTGATGTTGGAGCGAGAAGAAATAGTGACTTGTTCTTCCAGCACATTGAAGGCATGCCTTCTTGACAACGTGTGTGACGACAGTGTTTTATCTGTGGATAGTGTTATGGATGTGTTTTCATGTCGATGATGACACCAAAAGAGCTTGAGAAGTCCATACCAAGAATTATTTTTCTCGAGCAATGCTCTAGTATGACGAAGCTTGTGCGGTAACCCTTGTTAGTAATGGCGACTCTGGCTGTACAGATTCCTGACGGCGTAACTAGGTGACCTCAAGCACAAAAAATTTTGGGGCCTTGTGAGGCTGTCCTAACTTTCTTCAACTTCGCGGCGAACGTCCCACTGATGACAGAATAGCCGGCTCTGGTGTCGACGAGAGCTGTGATGCTGTGGCTGTCGGTGAGGACGTCGGGGTCGCTATTCATCACCTTGCGTTGCAGTTTGGTCGTGGCGTGAGATCACGACTACGACAATTTGTACCGGTGCTTCGACATTGCAACGTCAGGTATACCACTGGCCACGAAGTATCGACGTTGGAGCTGCATTCGCGAACCGGCACGTTCTTGAGGCTTCATCACGCCGTTGTCGTCGGCGGTGGTGGCTGTGGTGGCGATAGAGAGCAGCAACCACACCTCCATCGATTACTGCCTTTAGTTTTCCTGATAGGGGCTAGGCGACCGGCCCCTGTTTGGGCCAGTGTACTGCCGACGGTGCGGTGACATGTAGCGGCCTGGAGAGGGTAAACGAGATGATTTCCGGGGTGTCCTGTGCGCTCCGGCGAGATAGTCGGCGATTTCACGTGGTCTTTCATCCCGGTGTGTACGCGATGCGTCGATGACGAAACCATGTAGCTTCATGTGGTGGTACTGGCAGCGGCGGTACGCGTGCCCGGCTTCACTGCAATGGTTGCACAGTGGGTGGTGGTCCGGGGCACACCAGACGTCAGTCTTCCTCGAAGCGTACCACTAGCCGGACGGTATGGCGTCGGCGGCGGTGGCGGTGGTGGTGTTGCCTGGCGGAAGAACTGCGGAGGCACAGTGTCCTGACGAGAGCGTGGAGGAGCATTGCGGCGCACTGCAGGACGTAGCTCATTGCTTCCGCTTCAGGCTGTGATACGTCGGAGATGGCAAGCGCTTGCTGTGCTTCTTCTCGAACAACGCTGGTGATAGAGCTTACCATAGGCTGCGATTCCGGAAACACCTTACGCAGCTCTTAACGTACTACGGCTCGGATGATCTCACGAAGGTCATCGGTGCTAAAGGCTCGAACTTCGGCTTATCCCGCAATCGGATAGCGGTAGTTGTATTGGCTTGTTGTCAACTCGAGTGCCTTCTCTATTGTTGTAGCTTCTGTCAGGAATTCGTCGACATTCTTGGGCGGGTTGCGAATGAGTCCCGCAAAGAGCTCCTGCTTGACACGACGCACGAGGAACCAGATCTTCTCTTGCTCAGCCATGCCAGGCTCGGCGTGACGGAACAAGTGGGTTATTTCTTCTGTGTACGTGCCAGCGTTTTCGTTTAGGAGCTGTAGACGGCTCTCCAATAAGGCTTCAGCTCGTTTCTTTCGGACGACGCTTGTGAAGGTGTCCAGAAGGGTGGCACGAAAAATGTCCCACGTCACAAGTGTAGCTTCTTGATTCTCGAACCATGTCCATGCTCAATCTTGTAGGGTGAAATAAACGTGCCGCAGCTTGTCATCGTCTGTCCAAGTGTTCAAAAGGGCGACATGGTCGAACCTTTACAGCCAGCTTTCCGGGTCTTCGAGTGGGGAACGACGGAAAGTTGGCGGCTCCTTGTGTTGCTGGAGCAAGATTGGTGCAGATGGCACAGACGCTGTCATTGTTGCTGCGATCAACGTTAAGGTCTTCGTCTTCTGAGTCGCATCGGATAGAAGCCCGTCCACGCCACAGTGGTTTAGTAGCTAAGGTACTCGGCTGCTGACCCGAAGGTTGCGGGATTGAATCCCGGCTACGGCCGCTGCATTTCCGATGGAGGCGGAAATGTTGTAGACCTTTGTGCTCAGATTTGGGTGCACGTTAAAGAACCCCAGGTGGTCGAAATTTCCGGAGCCCTTCACTACGGCGTCTCTCATAATCATATGGTGGTTTTGGGATGTTAAACTCTCCATATAAATCAATCAATCCGGTAGAAGCCCGTACTCCTGTGGCAGACCTTGTTGCCTACAGCCAACTCACTGCTCTTGTCTGGCGTCGGTGTCTATCCGTGACAGAGACTGCGCTCGCGGCTTCACAGGGGTGTCCGGTATATGAACGAAGCAGCACCTTCACCAGATGTCATGGGGTCATGACGTGAACGAAAGGAGCAGACACCAGGTCTAGGAAGAAACTGTTTATTCAGGCCAAAGTTGTGGCCACGCAAAAGGAAAGTAAAACACTGGCACTAATAGCCGGGAATAGAGCGTTGGACATCGATCAACTGACAAGCGGGAAATCGTGTTGGCATTTATTAACTTGCCATCGAATATTCTAGCGTTATCGCTAGCGGTGACGTATGTTCTAGAATAATCTGTAATGTTAACAAAGTGGGCGTAAACTTGATAAAATTATCTGGCATCCCGAAGTTTCTCGAACAGTGTAGGCGTGGTTTGCGCTGAGAATTATTGGCAGTGAAACGATGCGATAACAAAACTTGAGGATGAAACGTGGCAGTATTGTTAGTGATAATTTGTTTTTCTCACTTCAAGCTGTTCATGTCTTGTGCCTAGAGCCAATGAATGCGAATTGACAATCTTGTGGACATAAGTCTTTTTTTACTTGAATTGTTATTTTCTTCTATTGCAATAGCATTTACACGGACACTCTCGGCTGTATTTTGTTGCCGGTGTCAATGTCGGTGTCGCAGTCACTCAGCGTATTTTATACGTATCTATCTATCTATCTATCTATCTATCTATCTATCTATCTATCTATCTATCTATCTATCTATCTATCTATCTATCTATCTATCTATCTATCTATCTATCTATCTATCTATCTATCTATCTATCTATCTATCTATCTATCTATCTATCTATCTATCTATCTATCTATCTATCTATCTATCTATCTATCTATCTATCTATCTATCTATCTATCTATCTATCTATCTATCTATCTATCTATCTATCTATCTATCTATCTATCTATCTATCTATATACGAAAATTCACGAAAGAAAAAAAATCCAGAAAAAGACTCCGACACGCGGAATCCAACTTAGGACTACTGAGTCGTGTGTGCGAGGCGTTGCTCACTAAACTAGAAATGAACACGTCCTTCAATGTTGAAACGGCAAGATATTTATATCTACTACTTACCGCTGGTGATGGCATCTCGGGGCTGGGGGAGGGGGACTCTCATGCTTTCAGCGTTACCAGCAAGAGGGTTCAATGAGCGTGCGTCGCCACATCGTCATGACGCAGAGGTGCATGCTCTCGTCTCCCACGCGTGCTACGCCCCGCCAAAAGGAGGGGATGGATGCTCGATCATCCACCCTTATCTTGCGGTGGGAAGGATAGTACGTCTTGGCTGGTTTCGAACTTTCACGGAATGATTCTGTTGTAGTTACCGGGCGCACAAAGGTCACCATAATCGTTTCGCAGTTTCCGCTTGCGAAAAAAACGCGCTTTTCAGACACAGTGAAGTGACAACGGAGCCACTTATTTGCGTTCATCTGTGCCTGTGAGTACGTTTCCAGCAGTATTTGTGCGTGAGAAACGTGGGGCACGTTTCAATCTGCTTGCCATTCTGCGCGTGACCTTGCAATTGGTTGCTATCGTGTTCGTTGCTTCGCCTTTACGGCAAAGCTGCGACTTTCTTTATTGCCCGCTTGTTTTCAATTTCACGTATTCGCATATGGCCATGCTTTTTCAGAAGAAGGCATTGCCACGCATTATTATTATTCTATGCATTCTGATTTCGCCCACAGAATATAAGCAACGTTTGGCGCAGGTCACCCGGAGGGTTTCTTGCTACATGTGGCCTTGGCCCCACGTGCAGGTTCGCGATCAAGCACAACCGACTGCGGTGTGGTCTCTGACACCATTTGGCCCACGATCAGCAGCTCAACTTGTGCCACTGACACGTTCACGATAGAAACGCGCTGAAACGCCTGATCTGGAAGCCACCCTCTCACCGCACGAAACACCAGGCTCGTTCCGGCTGGTCCGATGGCCCAAACATGGCAACAAACGCTCTGCCAGTCGACGCTCACGCGCCTACCGCTCGCCTTTCGTGCACACACTTCGTCGTCCTCGTTTGCGTCACCACTTTCGGTTCGCACTTTCGGTTTCCCTCTCGGTCTTTTACTCCACTCCTCCCAACTTTCAGTACGTTGTGCCGCGGAAAACTTGTGTGGACGCGACACAACGGAACACAACAATAACAGAATCAATCACTGGCACACACGGAAATGTCAGCATTACAAGCATCTGTCACAAAATGCGCCGAGACACTAGCTCCACACCCTGTATCACTGGAGGCTGACGCACTCCTCGCACATTTGAAAACGGTCGGCAGTGACACGTACTACCACAAACCTGCATACCGTGTATGCGTCACAACTAAGCGCACTTAGACTTCTCGCTCTAAGAATAAAACACGCGTTAACACTCAGCACACACAACACAGGATTCACAGCACAGATGGTTCGTCACAGCGACGACACCGTACCATGCTTCAGCTAGTCGGTGTTGCTAAGTAATGTCAAGTCGCTGGTGCGCCTTGCTCTTGTGTCCAAGATAAAAACACTGCCAAGTTGGTGTTCGCAGCAATTGCAAAGGTGGTGATAGTGACTGCTGCAATGGGTCACAGATGATCCTCGTGCCATCGCGATGAAGCGTAAGAAGCCCCGACTGATTTCGAATGCACGAGCCGCTTCTGCGTCGCTCTAAGTAGGCGTGCTGTCTGGCTCTTCGGGGTAGCTGTACCCTGGGGGTTGGGTCCTGAGACGTTCACATGTCACCTTGTGAGGCAACTATAGCGTGGAAACACGTCACATCTGGTTGTGAATTCTACCATGCCGAGGGCGAAAACGGTGAAGATTGATCTGGATGTGCTCTTGGTTGCCATCGCATACAGCATGCTGTGTGGGTGTCACTGTTAGTTACCATAGAACTGCTGTCGCTGTGCCCGGATCTTGGTGCACGAGGTCATTTGGCGGTTTCGCTCACGTTTATCTGATCCCATCTCCTTCCCCGACGGGCTTCCGTCTTCTTCGGCGTCATTTCCTCGATGTCCGCGCATCGACTGGAAATGCCCGTCTTGTGGATCATGCACAAGGTGGCCAGTGGTGGGGCTCCTCTGATGTTTCCAAGGACATCATAAAGTCAGTCACAGAGGCAGTGGGGTGAACTTGTTTATTTATCTATTTATTTACCCTCAGGGTCAACAGACATTACAGAGGGGAGTGGTAAAACAACAAAACAAGTTTGTAAGTACAAGAGGCAATGCAATGTTTTTGGTTGTACAGCAGCAGATTGAAACAAAACAATAGAAATAAAGAAATGAGAAATATCAAAATGGCACATACGAAAATAAAAAGATACATTCTTATAAAAGTGATAAAAATAACGTTTCTAAGTATACAATCTGCATTGTTACACTTCACTGCAACAGGTACAACAAATACAACAGGTAACAGTGAAATGTTATTTTTAAAAATGTAGAAGGTGAAATACGACGACCAGGTATTCAAAGAATTGGTTAATACAGTCACAAATGTGTCGCAATCTGAAATTGTTACAAACAATTTGGGAAGGCAATTCCAATTGCGTGAAGTGCGTGGTACGTATGAGTGTCGAAATGACTCCGTTGGAAACGATGAGATGCCAACTTCATGAGCGTGATCTAAACGACGAGAAACGTGATGCTGCGGAAGGATTAGTAAATCACGGAAACATGAGAGGTGATATATTGCCCCGTTCCATTTCCCAAGTTTTGTTATCGTCCCAAAACACTACACAATTCTCAGCGCAAACCACGCCTGCAGTTTTCGAGAAGCTTCCGGACTGTAGTGGATCATTTCGATAAGATCACGCCTACTCTGCGAACTGTACAGATTATTCTGGAACCTACGCCACCACCGGTGATAACGCTAGAACATTCGACGGCAAGAGTATAAATGCCAACGCGCTTCGCCGCTTGTCAATAGTTGATCGACAGCCGACGCTCCGTTCACTGCTATCTGTGCAAGACTGCTGCTGTAGTCGAACTTTCCGTTTACCGTTCACAGGTTCACCCAAATAAACAGTTAAATTCCAACGCAAAGTCTCCCTGTCTTCGGCCACGTCACGACCCCGTGACATCTGGTGGAGGTGCTGCTTCGTTCATGTACCGGACACCCCCGTCAACCGTGAACCCAGCCCACGTCGCGGAAAAGACACCGACGCCAACCAGGAGCAGCGAACAAGGCGCCGACAGCAAGGGCTACCACCGGAGTACGAGGCGCGGAAGATCAAGGCCATGACCACGACTGCAGTGACAATGACAACCGCAGCGTCCCAGCCCACGATGGTCATGCATACACCCAAGGAACCACCAATTTTCCATGGGTCATCGTTCGAAGACCCGGACTCCTGGCTAAAAACATACGACCGTGTGGCGGCCCTCAACCACTGGGACCATGACGAAAAGCTCCGTCATGTGTTCTTCTATTTGGAAGACACCGTAAGGACCTGGCTCAAAAATCGGGAGTCCACGCTCCGAACGTGGGATGTTTTCTGCGGCACATTCCTGCAAACGTTTGCGATCATCGCTCGCAAAGAGAGGGCCGCTGCTTTATTAGAGACCCGGGTTCAGCTACCAAATGAAAATGTCGTCATTCTTCACAGAAGAAATGACACGACTATTCCATCACGCTGACCCAGACATGCCTGAGGAGAAAAAAGTTCGTTTCCTCATGCGAGGGGTCAAACAGCAGCTCTTCGTGGGACTGATAAAAAATCCACCGAACATTGTCCAAGAATTTGTAGCCGAAGCGACCACTATCGAAAAGACCCTGGGCATGCGCCCTAGACAGTATAATCGTCACCTGACTCCAGAATGCGCTGCTGCTCAAGACAGTAACTCCGAAGACCTGCGTGAAACTATCCGAGCGATCGTGCGGGAAGAGCTGCGCAAGCTGTTGCCTTCGGCGGAGCCTCAAGTGAATTCGATCACTGACATTGTGCGAGAAGAAGTTCGGCAATCGCTTCGAATTCCCTAAGCACCGCTGCCCGAGCCGGAACCTATGAGCTACGCCGCTGCAGTGCGCCCCGTCCACGCAGAAACGCCGCCCCATCGCACTTCCTTCGACAGACGACACCGCCACCACCACTCCCACCGACGTCATACCGTTCGCCAGCGGCCCAGCACAGTGCACCGAGGAAGACTGACGTCTGGCGCACCCCTGACCACCACCCGCTCTGCTACCACTGCGGCGAGGCCGGACACACATACCGCCGTTGCCAGTACCGACAGATGGGACTGCGTGGCTTCGCCGTCAATGCACCGCGTCCACAGCCAGGAGAACGACCACGTGACATCGCCGACTACCTGACAGGAACTCAGTGGACACCACGAAGCCCTTCGCGTTCGCCGTCACCAAGCCGCCGCACGTCACCGCACCACCGGCAGTACTCTGGCTCAACGCGGGGCCGGTCTCTTAGCCCGTATCCGGGAAACTAAGGGCAGCAACCGATGGAGGTGCGGTGCTGTGCGACGAACTACCGAAGATCCTCCGGCGACGACGACGCTGCGACGGAGCTTTCCGAACTCAACGCCCACCAGACAAAGCCCTGACGGTGAAACCTCCCTTACCGAAGGTGACCTGACGACGCAACATGGAAGCAGTGGAATAAGCCGATGCAGCCGTCACCCGACGTCACGCCCTAACTATATTGCGAGACGGCGAACTAGCGACCTCAACGCTCTTATCGACGGCCACAGTGTGACCGCTCTCGTCTATACTGGAGCCGACTACTCCGTCATCAGTGGGTCGTTCGCCGCGAAGCTAAAGAAAGTGAGTACAGCTTGGGAAGGCCCTGAAATCCGCACAGCCGGAGGTCATCTCGTAACGCCTGTCCACCATCTGGACACCACCTGGCCCACTCGGTGTAGTAGGGGACCGAAAGGGAAACCGAAACTGAAACTGAAAGTGGTGACGCTAACGAGGACGACGAAGTGTGTGTGCGAAAGGCGAGCCAGGAGGATCGTGGGCCAGATGGTGTCCGAGACCCACCAGCTACAGAGTCAGTCTGCGGTCCTGAGTCTGCTGGGGTCCAGCACAACCACACGCTGAGGGTGGGGCCTCGGCGCCACGTGTAGGCTCGCGATGCGGCGCAACCGACTGCGGCGTTGTCTCGGCGCTAAGCGGAGTCATGCTTCGGAGCGTCCCTGAGCCGGACGAGTCAGCACGCCTTTCTCTCCTGCTGCAAACATGCTTCGACTACGGGCTCATCGGTGCCGTGAGTGTCATCTACGACCGAGAGTTACCGACCGAGTCAGGGCTTGTGTAGAGATACTTGTAGGCTGCGGGACTGTAAGGACTGGGAACAATACTGCGCTTTACTATTCGGCTATCTATTGAAAGTGTGTGTATTTGTGATCGTAATCGCGTTGTGCATCACTGTTTTCTTTTCCGTGAACTTTTCTGACAGCCCACGAATCATCGCAATATAATGAAGTTCTTTAAATCAGAAAAATTATAGAGACTTCGGGATATTCACATGAAACTTCATCACTGATGTCTTTTTTGATGAACTTGTGCAGGTTACAGCGCCACAGGTACACGTTAAAGAAATCTGCCCCTCTCACTATTCAAGTGGTTGTGCGCTCACTACCGCGACAAGGCTGTTGACATCCAGTGGCTTCACAGCCGTGCGCCCTTGAGAAATCAAGCTTGTGGATATCATTGAGTTGACATAAACAGCTGAGCCATGAAAGCTCTGAAAGCTCTACGCTTAGACAACTCACAAGAAAAATACTGCATCAAAGTTAGCCCTGTTTTGCAACACTAGCAACATTGTTTTGTCGACTGTAACCAGCATTCAAGAAATTTTCAGGGTACTTTGTGCCTTCCCTTATCATACCTCGAAGACGAAATACGTCTTTTAAAACAACTGTATTGATCCCCGTTCCCTAGCTTCCTGTACGTAACGAGGTTTTAATTTCCCTCCAGCTTCACTGTTATTACGGCTTTCTGGACCTCACGTAGCTTTGCAGCATTGCCTCCGAGATTGGTCCACATAGAACTATGCATTGCTTTGATGTCGTCGTGTGGCGTTACGATGACGACGTCATAAAACTGTCGGCCTTGTGACGTCATGATGACTCGGTATGAGGAAAGCATGTTATGATGAATATTTTTTGCTCCAGCCCGTGCTGACGCCGACGCCAGTGACAGTCACTGTTTGGCTTAGATGAGGCGTTGAATGTTTTTGAACCTAAATCAGCTTTGTAACTTTCAACAACTTTGCCCGTGCGAGTGAAATATCTCACAAAGCTTTCTTGACGTGACACATTATCAAGGTGTGGCAGAATTTTTTACTCTAACAAGCCCCAGGTCCATGCGTTCAAGGATCTCACTTGTGCATGAGATTTTTAATAAACATTCAATACTCGTGAAAATTCAAGTTTAACGCAGCATTAGGCTGAATATAGCTCGCATATTTATGGCATACCTGTTGCGGTCATCGTCAATCATTAGGTACTTAGGCATTTTATACTTTTCTGAGATACGGATCCTAACGTGTGACACATGTATTAGTAGAACTTGTTTACTGATAACTTATGAGGACACCCTTGGTGCGTTTGGTGAGGCTCTTTGTCAATAAATAGCAGAAAATCACGACCACAATAAAAACAGCTGAACAAATTAATGGTAGCATTTAACAGATATATATGCAGCCTGTTTCATCGGTGTAATTGTTTTGTATTCTGCATCATGCCTGTCCAATGAAAGTGGGTGCCGTGTAACGCTTGCCATTGGGCTGCGGCGCTGCCTTTTTGAAAATCATTGGGCAATGCCTAGCCCAAGAGAAACCGGCGTCCGTGGTTACCAACCTTTAGTTTGGTGACGTGGATAGCATACAGGCAACGACGGTCACCTCTCTCGAGGCTAGCTGCAAGGGGCCCATCGACCTTATATGGGTGTTTGTTAAAGAGTTTCAAACAATCAAAATTTTGGGTGTTTCCTACTAAGAAAGTCCTCATAATTAGAGACCGGTTTCATAGGCACCAAAACAGCGTGTATTCCTCGCTCAAAACAGCCACACTGAACATGGTTTTAGAAAAAAAAACTGGCAGGCAAACAATGTTCTATGCCTCCAATGTCGTAAAGTAGGTTCTACAAATGTTTAGATAAATTCAACTAAGTTTCAAAAGAGACGTGCGCGACGTTTACCTACGTCAGGAAAGCAAAAAAAAATGTGTTTATAATGGAAAAGGTACTATCCGCAAACCTGCCTTACCATAGAGACTTCTGAAATTCGTAGAATCGCCTCGCGTTCAGTACGTTCAGGAGAATGGTCCTTCTATTTATTTTATTTCTTACTTCATTTATTTCCAACAAAAAGGTTGTCGGAGACCAGGAGAAGAAAAGATGATACAATGAGCTTGAGGGTGTCCTGGCCACCCTACACGTGTTGAAGCATAAATAGTGGTAATGAACAAAAAGAAAACAGAAAATGAAATGCACACAAATCATGCAAAAAATGACGTGCTTTCATAGACATAACAAACAAACATAATGAAGGAACTTAATGTAAAATACAATAGTTTCTTCTAAAAACAGTGAAGTAGATGGAGCTGTTTATGATGCGTGTTTATGAGGAGGATATTGTGGTGGAAAGTCTCCGTCGTTCTTTAAATGAGGTTTCCGGAATGCTAAAGAACAGCTCTTTACTGATTCTATTTAACATAGCTGGTAGTGTGAAGTGAAGCATTTGTTCACTGTAGTTAGTGCGGCATTTTATAATTTACCCTCCTTAGGTTTTCGTTTATTATACGTTACTGGGGTGGCCTGTAATCCTGCTAGCGTTTGTAGTGTACTAGGTTTTTATTAAGCTAGATGTACACTGCCGACGTAGAATAAAGATCGGCTTTACCGGGACAACGTCGTGTCTTATAAAGAGGTCACTGGTGTATGACATGTATGAAAGCTTGCATGATAATCGAATCATGCGTTTTTGTAAAACTGCGAGCTTGTCAATGCTTTCTTTTGTAGTAGTACCCAAAACTAACAATTCATATTTAACTATTGTTACGAATAGAGCATTATACAAGAACATGTTGATGCTTTTAGGACATTCAAAAGAGGCACGGCGCATCACTTATATTGTACGAGATGCTAGATAGTTCGTTGATTAGGCAATTTATGGGCTCATTCATGTCATGTGCTCATGGAAATGGACGCCTAAAGCTTTTATTGATGGTACAAACACAATTTCCGCAATATTTATCGTTATTGAAGATAGTTGAACGCTCGAGTTCCACGGTCAAAACACTATTGCCCTAGTTTTGCTAATGTTAATTTTGAAGCGATTTTGAGTCGTCAAGTAATTAATTTTTTATTGCGCTTTGTTACCTCCGTTAATTAGGTGCGATTTAGAGTTCCCTGAAAAAAAAACTGGTGTCATCTGCATATATAATGAATTTAGCTAAACCATCGATCGTCAAAATTTCATTACATAAAGTAAAAATAAAGACAGTTCTAGGATACTTCCTTGGGGAACACCACTTCTGACCGGTTTTTCAATTCATATTTCTCCCGCAACTTATATAGATTGGCTTCGATGTTTCAAATACAGTGAAATTAATGAATGTGCTATGCCCCATAATGCCAAAAATTTCCACCTTTATCAACAAAATGCTATGATTAAGAAGGTCGAATGCCTTTCGAAAATCTAACAGTATACCCCAGCACCATTTCATCACACTCCAGTTTCCCTAATATCAAGTATTTCTGTTCAAGGAGGGCAAGCTTGGTGGACTTCTTATGGAAACCAAATTGTGCCGGATGCATGAGATTTGAACGTTCTACGAAACATTTCTAATTCCTCTAATATAACTTTTTTTCTGTTCAAGGGGGCAAGCTCAGTAGATTTGTTCTTACGAAAACCAAATAGTGCCGGATGCATAAGATTATGGCGGTTTAAAAAACATTTCCGATTTCTCTATTATAAATTGTTTCCGTTCAAGGAGGGCAATCTCGGTTGACTTGTTCATGCGGAAACCAAATCCTGCCGGATGCATAGGCATATGACGTTCTACGAAACATTTCCGATTTCACTAATATAATTTTTTCTCTTCAAGGAGGGCAGCTCGGTGAACTTGTTTTTACGGAAACCAAATTGCGCCGGATGCATAAGATTATGGCGTTCTACGAAATATTTTCAATTTCTCTAATATATTTTTTTCTGTTCAAGGATGTGTGGAGATGGTGATTCGAAGTCGCGCTCACAACCCCAAATTCCCACGGTTTTCCTCCTATGGACCCCGGCATACACCAGCGTTCCGCTCGCGGGGAGCGAGGCGGCCAACGCCGCGGCTCGAGGTCTCACTCGCCGAGCCACGGCTCACTATGTGGCCGCCGCCTCTGACTCCGAGAGCGGGGCGATGCATCTGCTGGATCAAGACACTTTGATAGGCACGCAGAAACAAGATTCAGAATGGTCATTGGGTGATCATCTTACAACGTTCCGTGACATCACCCAACACTACAGGCTTGAAAGCCGTAGGTTCCCGCCACCGCACCAGAAATTGAACAGGCGAGATGCCGTAAGCTTTCGCTTACTCAAAACCTATTCCTACCCTAGCCCGGTCGTTCTACGCCACCTCTACCCGAGTATATACCCCAACGATATATGTAAAGCATGCGGGCACAGAGCAACGCTGAGCCACATGCTCTGAGAATGTGCCAACGACGACAGTCGTGAAAACGCCACCAATCGCGATGCGCCTATAGCGGCCGTCAATACCAAATCACAGGAAGCCTCGAGCTCACTCGTTCGTGCCGCCGCCCCGGCTGCGGGGGCCGTGGGGGACTGTGATGTGTGGTGCGCGTTCAAAGTGCGCGCCTTCGAAAAGTGCGCGAAATTAAAGGATGACCAAGTGCACGTGCTGGGTCGCCTGAACAACGACGACGCCGAGGACCGGTACACGTGAGAGCGTGGAGCGCAAGCATCCAAGACCATAAAGAAAACAAGGGCCAATGGCTGATCACCACGGAGTTTTGAAAGGCCAATCAGAACGAGACAAGTGGGCCAGAGCTGAAGCAGGAGCCTGGGGAGACCAGAGCAAGGGGAGTTCGAAGAAGACGGGGCAAGCGGAAGGTCGTCACCGGACCGGGCGCTGAAGATGGGCCGTCGGGCGTAGGACCCGAGCCTGCAGGTCTTCAACCGGCCGGGGCCTCCTGCCGTCGTGTTCCCGCTCCAAAGGACCGTGGCCATCCGGTCCTGAACTCCTTTCCAGGGCCTGCGGACTTTGGTTCCGGCAGGCGAGCTACAGCCGTCGGGCTCCGGGCCCGAGCTGTGCGCCCAGCTGCTTGACTAGGTCGACCCTGGTTCTCTGACGCGTCACCACCAGCCTGCGTTCTCTCGTCACAGACGGGTCCACACTCCTAAAGCCAGAGCCACCACGTTCCGGCCTGGTTTCTCGACGTGTCGTCAGCAGCCAGCGTTCCTTCATCCCCGTCCTGCCCGCGTCCTGAAGCCGGAATCACCGCGTTCCGGTTTGCTCATCGTCGGCGGAATTCAGCGTGTGGGTGAGACCGAACAGATATCTTGCGCTACTCCCATCACTCAGCCCCTTTCGAACGTTAGGTTTAGTTACTGACTTTGAACGTTTTTGTTGGATGTTTACAGATGTGTTTCGTCATGTCCAGTCAACTGTTTATTAAGTGTTTTGTTTTGTGAGGAATCTTTGCCTTTTTTCTTTTCAATTAAACTTTTTGTGTGTTTCTTGGAAACCGAACGGCTTTGTCCTTATTAACAAAACTCTCTGAGGCTCAGCCCGGGAGAAAAACAAATCAGCAACAAGAACCCTGCATCACAAATTGGCGTCCGCAGCGACAGGACAAAGTCGTTTGTTTTTCCAGTAGATTTTTTTGACGTGGTTAACACGATGACGAACACGTGGGAGTTAATTGAGTTGGCGGATAAAATGGGACTGACGGGAGCGGAGTTTAGAGTATGGTACGAGGAGCGGATGAAGAGGGAGCGTGAGCAACGGGCTGCGATATGTGACGCTAAAAAGCAGCAGATTGCATTGCAAACACACGCTAAGAGAGAGGAGTTCGAGCGAGAAACACGGGCTAGGAGAGAGAAGCTCGAGCGAGAGACACGCGCTAAGAAGGAGCAGCTTGAGCTAGAAATGCGTGAAAAGAAAAGGCTGCTCGAGATAGAGATGCGCGAAAAGAAGAGACTGTTGGAACTAGAATATGAGGATTTGCAGCAGTGGCTTGAGAGGGAAAACGCTGAATATACGTGGTCTGAGAGCCAGAGTAGTCAACCAGTGGATGAGGTGTGCTCTGAAAGCAGTTACATCGGGAGCGATTTGAATTTACGTGAGACTGACCCTGTACCTCGTCATGACCTTTCGCTAGAGAAAGAAACTCTGAAAGAGTATGACAGGGAGGTAAACAGTCAAAAGACTAGGAGACTCGATAAGCTTATTGAAGCGCAGGAATGCTTCGTGAGCATGGAACAAGAACGTTCCATTCAGAGTAAAGGGTATTTTGAAACCTGTGAGAGGTCAAGCGCACTTTATTCAGAGGTAGGATTGCCTCTGAATAGCTCCGCTGAAGGAGCAATAAAAGGTCTCCTAGGTAATGCCGGCGAATGCCATAATGAAAGCTCTGATGTAGCAGCTACCTATTGTTTTGGGCCACTGGAGATAGCAACAGACGCTACGGACATGGTTTTTCACCATGATTATAACTTGCCCATACAGAGAGATGGCTTGTGTTCTCGGGAAATTGTAGATGATGCTTTTAGAAGAATATTGGAGCAAAATGCAAAAGCACTTGTTGAAGAACAGAGAGTAGAGTTGCAATGTAGGTCAGCTATATGTGACAATGAGGGTAATCACGATGACCCAGGCAGAAGGGTTGAAAGTATTGATGAACAAGCAATACAGAAAGCTGAAGGGATGGAAAGTGAACCAGAAGGCAGTAATGGTCCAGCAGGTTATTGTACGAGGAAGGACGCCGACTGGTGCTCTTTGGCATCTTCGGTTGAAGAGGTCGCTTCTGTTAAGATGTCTCAACGATTAGCGGCTTACGAGCTCAAGCAAGGCGTTCGTGGGAAGGATGAAATGATTCAGGCGTGGTTGTACTGGTGCGCCTGGAGGCAACGCCTCCGACTGGCATACAGACATTCCAGCGTGTATGCTTGTGATTTCGAGGTTGGGAACCTGGTGATACACAGCTTTAGGTTCATACGAGCTTACGGTCGAGAATTCTTCCACTGGCTTCCGATTCCTTACTCTTGTCAAATGGTTAGAGCAGTTAAACGTCTTGTACGGGACGCTATAACTTAAGCGTCAAATTCGATTTCCCGCTGGTTTCTTTTGGATCTTGCTTGCGGACCATGGAAGGGTGTTGCTTGTAAATATTTGAAGAAGTTACATGCAATGTAACATTAACATGATGTATAGTTTTTGAGATGATAGGGTATATATGATAAAAAAAAGGGGTGGTGTACTACTAATTTGGGGATTTTCACAATCCGCTAGATGTGTCCATACTTTTTCTCACTTCTTGCGTATTTTGAGGTTAGTGAATGTGGACCTTTGGGCAATGCAGTGAACTGTGTGGCGGACATATGTGGTTTAATTGTGACGTAGTGCAGAACGCGCACTCATCGGCAGTTTTTTTTTTTTAGAAAAAAAAACTTGAATGAAAGGGGGGCGTATGTGATGTGTGGTGCGCGTTCAAAGTGCGCGCCTTCGAAAAGTGCGCGAAATTAAAGGATGACCAAGTGCACGTGCTGGGTCGCCTGAACAACGACGACGCCGAGGACCGGTACACGTGAGAGCGTGGAGCGCAAGCATCCAAGACCATAAAGAAAACAAGGGCCAATGGCTGATCACCACGGAGTTTTGAAAGGCCAATCAGAACGAGACAAGTGGGCCAGAGCTGAAGCAGGAGCCTGGGGAGACCAGAGCAAGGGGAGTTCGAAGAAGACGGGGCAAGCGGAAGGTCGTCACCGGACCGGGCGCTGAAGATGGGCCGTCGGGCGTAGGACCCGAGCCTGCAGGTCTTCAACCGGCCGGGGCCTCCTGCCGTCGTGTTCCCGCTCCAAAGGACCGTGGCCATCCGGTCCTGAACTCCTTTCCAGGGCCTGCGGACTTTGGTTCCGGCAGGCGAGCTACAGCCGTCGGGCTCCGGGCCCGAGCTGTGCGCCCAGCTGCTTGACTAGGTCGACCCTGGTTCTCTGACGCGTCACCACCAGCCTGCGTTCTCTCGTCACAGACGGGTCCACACTCCTAAAGCCAGAGCCACCACGTTCCGGCCTGGTTTCTCGACGTGTCGTCAGCAGCCAGCGTTCCTTCATCCCCGTCCTGCCCGCGTCCTGAAGCCGGAATCACCGCGTTCCGGTTTGCTCATCGTCGGCGGAATTCAGCGTGTGGGTGAGACCGAACAGATATCTTGCGCTACTCCCATCACTCAGCCCCTTTCGAACGTTAGGTTTAGTTACTGACTTTGAACGTTTTTGTTGGATGTTTACAGATGTGTTTCGTCATGTCCAGTCAACTGTTTATTAAGTGTTTTGTTTTGTGAGGAATCTTTGCCTTTTTTCTTTTCAATTAAACTTTTTGTGTGTTTCTTGGAAACCGAACGGCTTTGTCCTTATTAACAAAACTCTCTGAGGCTCAGCCCGGGAGAAAAACAAATCAGCAACAAGAACCCTGCATCACAGGGACCTTCTTCGTCGGCAACACCGCCGCTGGGAGGTGGCCCTCCAAAAGTCCAGAGCTGAATGACCAACTCTGGGCTGTCCGGCAGGCTGAGGATGCTGCCCGTGTCCAGGAACTACAAGCCGCCACCTAAAGCCACCGAGACCAAATTGCCGGATCATTGTGTCCAATAAAGTCTTTTCTCCCTCTCTCTGTTCAAGGAGGGCAAGCTTGGTGGACTTGTTCTTACAGAAACCAAGTTGCGCCGGATCCATAAGGTTATGTCATTCTACGAAAATATTTTTTCGTAACATTTCTAAAACTCTGGTAATATGAACATCGGCCTGTAGTTGCTCATTTCGTTTTTACCTCCCTTTTTGAATATCGATGTCACTTTTTCATTTTGCACGTCACGTCAAAATATCCCTAACTTTGGTTAAATATATGTTAGAAATGTTGTTGGAGTATCCATTACATATTTTTCACATGGTGACCTGAAAAGGTCCCCGCAACACTTTTTCAACGTGCTCAGAAATGACTGCAGATCAGTCGAGGCTCTTGAAAACTGCATTGAAGTCGGAATTCGCTCTTTCGTTTCACAGAGCGGCCAAATAGACTCTGTTTTTTCGGTAAACTGAAACGAGCGGGACCAATGGCTAAAATAATGATCGCCGGCACGACACTGTGCCACGGCGGGAGTCTCACGATAACACGCGATCATGCTAGCATTGTAGTTTTTTTGTTTTTTCGACATTGGACTCAGGCAGATTGTTAGTAGCGTGAGGACTCGGCGACGTAGACAAGGCGACGATTTGGCGTAAGTGGCTTTAATAAAGAGACGCTAGGGCATCAATGCGGTCGTAGTGCACGCGCGCCTAAGAACAACACTAGACAACACTACGAAACCACGTCCAGACTAGCTCAACATGGAGCACAAGGCTGCCAGATTACGTGAAGTCTCACATCCAACCGTACATTTAAAAAAAATGGTGATAGGCTTTGGAGATCATACTCCACCTCGTTTTTTTTTCATGTATCATAGCCTAGGAGCAACCAAAATACCAATATCTTCAAAGAATCTTGAAACAATGTGGTCCATGTTCTTAAAACTCTTCATCCTTGTCTTAGGCTTGGTCTTTCTAGGCGCTTTTATGTTGCCCCGAAGTGTCTGCTGGTGCTCTATCCGACGTCATTCCACATGCTCAGTACATGAATCCTACATTTTGCGTTGGTCTGCTGCCTCTTCTCGCACCGTTTAAGAGATGTCTTTATCAAAAATATGGACACCTCTGGTTTGATCTCTTCTTTCTTGTCCAGAGCCCAGTGACATTTCCGGTTTTTGAGAGTGTCATCCGCACAGCTGTCATGGTAGGACATCACAGGAGTCACAGCTGCCTCCTGTGATGTCTGTTCCGCTTTCATGTAGCGCGCAGCAGCTAGGTTTCCTTGAATCGGTTTGTGTCGCTTAATCTGAGTTGGCTTAGCAGCTGGCTTGGTGACTTGTTTCTTAACCTTTTTGCTTACCACTTGCCGGTTTCTTATCACTAAGAGCCTGAATCTTACAGCTGATATGCTGTCAGGGCTAATCTAGAAAACTGGCACTTCTTAGTGCTGCTGAGCTAGGGCATGGTTCCAATGGCTTGCTTTCGTTTCTCTGTTTTCAATAATTGGCTCGCAGTGGCTGGCTAGATCTCTGACAATGTTCTGGGTATAGCCGTTCCGTATTGGCGCTTGAGTCATTAGCATGAAGCTTTTGACATTGGTTTTGAATGAAATATATCCTGCTTGCTGGATCTATGCAGCAGCGTATAAATCATGATACATCTGGCAAAAATGCAGTGGAGTGGTCAGCACCTTTGTAAAGCCCCAAACCATTGTCATCAGTGGCAGAGACGTGTACATGCTGGTGCAATACGTGTTAAACTGCACTGTCTTCTTATTGTAACTGGGGACTGACGTGGGCATCACGTGGGTGCGGCCATGACTATTCTGACGTGGTATCATTCCAGTAAAGTTGCGCCGCGTTTGGTCTATGTGTCATCACATTAGGTAACCCTTTTTTGATTCAATAAATAACCATGCGGGCTGGGGTTTGTGCGGCAACAGCAAAAACGGTGAACAGGCTGTAGAAGACGTCGTCTGTGTAAAAAAAAGCGTAGAGTTAGTGGACAGCACAACAGTATTAGACATTCTTAGAAGCGGCTTCTCCGTGCATTGCATAACAACACTTGTGCTGGGATGGCGAATTTCTGTTGGATGAAGTGGTCGGACAAGGAGCTCAGCCCGCACGTCCTCAAACCAGTCCTCTCTTAGGATTAAAGCTAAGGGCTTTCTAGCCAGAAGGAGAACTTCAAGTACCCTCGAAATTGGCCCCACAGTGATACGAGTGCATAATGTACCAGCTGGCATGGCGGTACCGCCACCTACAACAGATATGGGAGGTTTGGTCCATGGTAGCATGTTGGCAGACCCAATGACGTCTAGCGATAGTATAGTGTGCTTTGAACCACTGTCTGTAAATGCACCTACAGTGCCGATAAGTGGAATATCTGCTTGAATCACAGCGCACAGCACAGGAGATCCTTCGAATGGTTCTGAAGATTGAAGGCACGCCTGACAGAGAAAACTTGTTTGTTGGCTGGGTATAGCGTGGCACTGGTTTCATAACGGGGAAACTTCGATGCAAGATGGCCCGGTTGGCGACACTTGTAACATATGGCCTTGGTTATATCTTCCCCAGGGCGATAAGCAGGCATGATTTGGCCGCAAAAGAGACACACACAAGAAAAGGAACACTCAAACGACAAGCACAGGCGGCTTGTCGTGATTGTTGGCCAACTAGGCCAACAATCAGTATTATTACGATAAGCAGGTGCCCTATTTCAGGAACTAATTGTAAATGATGAGTGTCTTGTTGATCCAGGGGTAACAGCAAAATTTTATGAGGTGCTGATGAACCAGGTAGATTGACTTGCGAAAAAACTGTGTCATTCATAGAAACAACGTGCAGCACAGGCAAAGAAGGCATTCGTAACGTTGACGATCTGGCTGCAATAGGTGGCTGACTTGGAAAAACAGAGGTATGATGATCTTTAGTTCGGTGGAGTAGGGTGGCGATGGCAAAAAATGCGCTCACAGTTTGGGGCTGCTGTGTAGCGATGCCATATCTATGTCCCTCACACCCTGTGGGGCATATTCAATGCGCTGAGGATTTGTGAGTTGGACCCGACATCTTGAAATTACGGGCAGTATTGCCAAAGGGTAGTCAATGAGGCTCTCACTGGGTGACTAGAAGCGTTTGGTGACTATGTGCTGTCACTGAAAAAGCGCAAGTTTGTCTCTAAACTTGTCCTGAAATGCAGCTTTTGAATTCTCTCACGTGTTCTACTGGTTTCCTGCCACGATTTTCCAGTCTGCAGCAGGGCCACGGAGTTTACCAAGCGCTATGGTTAGGAGAGTAAACTGTGTCCATGACGCCAAGCCTTGAGTACTTTCGAGTTCTTCAACCCACTGGTAAGCCGTAATGTTACCGTCACCACTGAAGGTTGGCAGTGAGGCCGAAAGCTCAGGCAACGTAGTGACTTGTACTGGAAACGTCGGCCGTTGTGACAACGCCAAAAGTTGCTGTAGTAGGTCACTTAGCATTTTCGTACTTAAAACTGACTGCTTAGCTGTCGAGTCAGGCGCACCGGATGGTTGACCATTCCGGGTGATGTCATGAATCAACCGTTCTATCATGTCTTCCTTTGTGTCCTTCGTCGGCAGGTTACGGCGTGAAAGTTCATGGCGTACAAAGTCCGCTGTGAAACCGTGGAGGTCTTCTGTAGTGGCCTCATTTCAGCTTATAAGCGGATTTGCGGTCGATGGACGGGTGGGCAATATGGAAGAAGGCATTGACAGTTAAAGGCACTGAGGCGGGCAGCTAGCAAAAAACACCAGCTCACACGAAATAGACGAGTGGCTCTGGTATCTCCGGCATGGTTTGTCGATGACTGTACCAAATGTTAGGACTCGGCGACGTAGACAAGGCGATGATATGGCGAAAACGGCTTTGATAAACAGACGCTACGGCATCAATACAGTCCTTGCGCAGGCGTGCCTAGGAAAAACACTAGACAACGCTACAAAACCGCGTTCTGACTGGCTGAACATAAAGCAGAAGGCTGCCAGATCACGTGTGGTCTTACATTATAATTGTGACCATAATTGTACCACAAGACAGGTAAAACATCCTGAGTATATCCGAAAGTTGGATGAGCTGTTAGGAACGCAACAGTTAAACGTAGCCTTGTAGATGTCTGCTTTTCCGCAATATTCACATGACAAGGTTTTCCCTGTTATTCACTAGCATGGTGAGTTAATTGTCAGCTGTATAATTAACACACTCTAATGTCTCTTTCTTTTCGGCGTGACTGATCAAGGCCACACAAGAGCAGATAACCAGACCACTTAAAGACCAGAAAGGATTCAAGCGAGAGATGCCTCACCGTAGTCGTGTTTGTTGTATTATGGTCAAAGTCTTCCGGTATAACAAACACGCTGAAAAGAGAAAAAAAATAAGGTTGAGTGAAAGGAAGGGAGGCTAACTGGAACACAATTTCCGGTTGGCTACCCTGCACTGCAAAAAGGGAAACGGGCGTGGAACACACTAAGAAGTAAATAACAAACAAAGCTAAAACATGTGAACTTCAAATTTTTTTAATCCGGTCCGCTCTTTCCGAGCGGTTCTCCATAGTTTGGCACTTGCTAATCACTCGCGTTATGTCACCATGGTAGCGTATTGTGGATGGCGGGCTTGTCTCTTTCACCGCTGCTAGCGGCTCTTTTCCGGAACCTGATTGAATTGGTGCAGAAGTTAAAACCGATACAGTTCCAAGCAGTCAATGTTCCATGAGCCTTGAATAACAGTATTAAACTGATGCACTCGAAACAGAAATCTGCAGTTAAATAGTGTTCATATATACACCAATTGTTTTAAATAGGCGTTTATAGACACCTATAGCCACTTAAGCCTGAATGCCGAGAATGGACCTCTATTGGCACTATGAAACAAAATAGCAGCTTTTCTCATCCTCTAATTTATGCGAATTTATAAAAGCGTTGCGATGGCAACACAAAGAACTAAAGAGGCATTTTCAGAAATGCTCTGTGAATTTGTACTTAATCATAACGCTCTGCTGGCATGCGCAAGCGTACGAGTCTTACTGCAATGTGTTGCAGATAATGTGCATTAAGTTTGAACTGAGCATCTTACCTGACTTCTCAGAGTGGTGCTTTGGGGCTAGTTGACAATTAAGTAAAGATCTCCTCGAGAACGAGTAAGCTATTAAAAAAGAGAACAGGAAATAGGAGCCTGTCCTCTCTCATGTCCTTGATTTGCGCTCTGCAATGATGTCGGCACTGTCTTTTACAGGGTCGGCCATACATCCGCGTAACCCACGACGTAAGCATCGAGGAAGTGCTCAAGGTCTTTACACGAGAATGGAAGTTTACGCTTCCACGTATTGTGCTCGTAATAATTTCGAGCCTCACCACGTGGCAGGAATGGAGTGCACCTCGTCAGCTCGAGAACTTCAAGGAAGGCCTGATGAAGGTGGGCAATACATCATGCCTTTGTACGAGCGTTTACAAAAGAAGGTGACAATTGTATTTACTTGACAACAAAACAGCCTATATATGTTGTCGTACAAAAAAATGAAATGAAATATTTGAATGTACAGACCCGTTTCTACTGAGGAACGAAAAATTTGAACATGACCCTCTTCCAATAGGAATCGCTCATTAGTAAAAACCCACAAAACCTTTAGCGTGGCACTTTTCCGCATACATTATTAAACTGGCCAGCACAAGAAATACACACAGCACACACAGAGTTGGCGAGGATCAACGCATTCAACCAACTGTATTTATTGCAAACACACTATAGAGAACATTGAAAAATATTTATTTATATTATTTATAGTAACAATGTTGTGGTACCAGGTCTTGGCAGGACGGATACAGATGAAAATGTACAATAACTTTAGCACATAGATGATTCATAACAATTTCAGGCATTCTTCAAACAATTGTGAATATTCAATGAGCATTGCTATTGAAGAAATAAAATTACAGAAACACAAAGTCATAACATACTCAGATATGTTTCGAACATTTTGAAGGACTTCAGACCTTAACACTTTTATTATTAGGTCATTTCAATCTGTTAATTTTCTAGAAAAAATATTATTTCGGAGCATTATTTTTTGAAGTAAAGAAAACTAAGGTTAAAGCATGCCTTTCTCTTGTTTGATATCCTGATGGCTAAGGAAAAATATAGAGTATGAACGAATATTTAAGAGTGACTATTTACGTGCTGAAACGGATACTTTGTCCGGTAGATATGGTTGCGCTTCTTCACCAGGGGTAGTCCACTCCGTTTAATTCATTGATTTATTGTTTTACAATAACACACATGGGCATAATAGTGATAAATGAAGGTGGGTGACGGGAAAAAGCTGCCCCAACGTGGCTTGAGAGAGAACCCACCCCCTTAGTGCACTATGGCTACGTTTGGCAGGGCAAATATTTCACTTGCATATTACACTTGTATTTATAGTGTGACTAAAGGTATGACAGTTATACAATAAATAGAAAAAAAAGTAAAAACAATATGAATATTTGCAAAGTTGATTACTCAGACAAACGTGGGAACTAAAAAGATATGTTCTTCATATCCAAGAAAATAAAAAATATAACCCATTATTAACTTCCTGAAAGCACTCTAGAGAGGGCAGCGCAGTAACAGCTTAAATTCTCACAATGATAAATGCTGTAAGTGATAGCCTGATCTCTTGCATGACTAAAGAAGTCTAGAGAGATTGTTCGATAGAATTTGATAGCTCTAATTTGTTATAAAGTATCAAACCTTCCACATGTCATTGGTCTCTAGGTGCACCTCGAGACCAATGACATGTACACCCACAACATGATTGGTTTCAGAGCTGGTCTCTCGACACAAGATGCCATGAAGCTGATAAAGCATCAGATCATTGACCGGAGCACAGGAGATACCAGAGCCATCCTTGGATTAGACCTGGAGAAGGCTTTCGACAACGTTTCTCACGAATTCATTCTCCAGTCTATTGCCAGCCTAGGGCTAGGGAAGAGGGTCTACGACTTCGTGAGATCCTTTCTTTACCAGAGAAGTACCATGCTCAAGATCGAAGAGTACGTTTCACGAGAGATCAGCCTTAGCTCAGGCGGCACGCCTCAAGGCTCAGTTATTTCACCAACACTATTTAACATCGTGATGATCGGGCTCTCCAAGGAACTCGCGAAGATTCAAGGAATCAATCATACCACCTACGCAGATGATATAACCATCTGGTGCACCGGCGGGAGCAATGGTCAAGTTGAGGAAGTCATGCAGCGCGCAATCGACGCGACCGAACGTTTCCTCCGTCCCACTGGTCTCAGGTGCTCCCCATCGAAACCTGAACTTCTTCTCTACAAGAAAAGACCCCGAGGCGGCAGCCACCGTGACTGGAAACCTGCGTCTCAAAGTGAAACACGGCTTTTCACTAGTGACGGGTCCCCAGTGCCCAGAGTGGATTCGCTCCGAATATTGGGAATGTATAGCGAGTCCAATGGCGCTAACGGAGCTGCACTGAGACAGATCACTACCAAGACGGAAAGTGCTCTCGGCCTCATCCGGAGGATCACCAACAGACACCGGGGAATCAAGGAAGACAATCTCATCCGCATTATACATGCGTTTGTGCTCTGCCACCTTTCGTACTCGGCGGCCATGTATATTTGGCATGTTGCAGAGAGAAGTAAGCTCAATTCCCTCATAAGAAAGGTCTTCAAGCTCGCGCTCGGCTTGCCTGTAAGCACTCACACTGAACACCTTTCCAAGCTCAGTGTTTACAATACACTCGAAGAGATAATCAAGGCGCAAGAGCGCTCACAGCTGCTCAGGCTTTCCGGAACGAAATCGGACCGCAAGATACTCGATGATTTGAGCCTCAACTCTATTGAACAGTGCCCCGATTCCATGCAGATTCCCAGAAACATCAGGTCTCAACTGCGCATCACACCCATTCCCCGCAATATGCACCCTGCGCACAACGTTGGTCGGCGTAGGGCCAGGGGTAGAGCTCTGCTCGAGCACGTCCATAGCTACCCCACTGATGCAAGGTTTGTGGATGCTGCGCCATATGTCCAACAAGAGGCATTCGCTGTTTCCATCATCGACTCAAATTCCAGGCTCACTTGCTCCGCCACAGTACGCACATCGAAGCCCGCGGTAGCCGAACAGGTTACAATCGCGCTGGCTATGCTATATAGTCGCAGAGAGTCAATATACAGCGACTTCAAGGCGGCTATCAAAGTCTACGAAACCGAGATGGTAGCCCCTCAGGCCCTCCGCATTCTCCAAAGCGTCAAGAGTATCACGCCCCATTCTCTCACTTCGTTTCTCGCTCACCTGGGGTCGATTGAGGGCTCTACCTCTAACCCGAACAAGGGCGCACACGAGGCCGCGCGAGGACTCACTGACCGCGCCGCCTCCACAGTCCCTCGCCTCGCTGGGAACCCTTACTTACGTTGAACAAAATAACAAAGCACTTCTATCTGTCAAGAAGGGTATTCCCTCTTCCACACCTGGCCTTGTGCAGGGCGCAGGCAGTCACCCTAAGACTATTGCAAGCCAGCGCGTATCCCAACTCTGCGGTTCTTCATGCCATCTGCCCTGAACGGTATCCAAGTGCGAATTGCCCCGCTAGTGGACTGTTAGCCACATTCAATCATGTGTTGTGAGAATGTGAAGCCATCGGCCCCGCCCTCAGCGAGGACAGGTGGGCTGCGCTCTTACGCAGCCTCGAACTTAAAGATCAAACCCTGGCCGTCCAGAGTGCCCATAAACAGGCCGCCAAGCTGGGCTTGACGGTCCCAACGTGGGATTAGCCGGGTGGCGCGGGGTCTCCCCTGCGTCTTCTCAGGACAAAAATAAAGTTTTCATCAATCAATCAATCAAAGTAGTTCACAGCGGCCTCTATGATTAGCGCACTCATCTTATTCCTGGTTAAGAGAATAGTTTGGAAACTGTTCTCAATCGGATTTTTGGGTGAGCCACTTTGGAGCCTGTGGAGAACATTTGCAATTGAGGTGCTGGAAACTATAAGAAAGTGATCACTTTCTTATGAATTACTGATGACATTTTGTTTGAGTAGCGCGAAAAACAATGAAGATGTAATGCTAAGGTCTAGTGGCGAGTATGTGTTGTTAGCCATATTGTAATAATCTGGCGTTTCGTGATTCAAGATACATGCGCAAAAAGAGTAAAGAGATTGTTCAAATAGACGACATCGCGCATCACAACGCGAGTCTCCCTGTAGAACTGCTATGCGCGTTGAAGTCTCCAAGGAGAAGATACGGTTCAGGAAGTTCATCAATGAGAGACTAGAATTCGTGTGTTTCATTGGTGGTGTGGAAAAAGTTGAATAAAGTAAATTAGCACCAATTTGTTGAAAATAACGGCTCGAATGGCTACTGCCTCAAGAGACGTCTGAAGCGGTGATTGTGTGCAGGCAGTTCCTTGAATAATTGTATTAGCAACACCACGAGATGAAACGACCACATCGTCTCGGTACTCTAGAAAATAATGCACTAGCGTGAAAAGTTGGTGTTACGATTGTGTGTTTCATGCACACACAGCATTGTTGGTGCATGTTTGTGTAAAATTTCTTAAATATCGTAAAGGTTTCTCAGCAATTCTCTGACGGTCAACTGCAATATTTGTGTAATTCTAAAGTTGTGTGGCGCTGTGTGTAAAAAGTGTTGCATTAGGTCACAGGGCCTTTTAGGAGCCATGTAGTACGGGGTTTATTTCTTTTTTGATGCGCTCGCTCCAAAGAGCTGCTCCTGTTCTTCGACGCCGAAGCGTGGCTTGTATCTATCAACTCTTTCGAGTTGATGTACGATGCCTGCTCAGCAGGCACTTACACAGCCGTTTTGCACTTAGCTGTGGTTGCATTGGTTCATTATCCAGCAGACCCAAAAGTCTGCTGACCCTGTTTGGTTTGGCGCGGAGGCGCACAGGTTAATCTTGCCTTGGGCGCAGATGGCGCGACCACGGTCACACTTGTGCGACACTCGCGGGTGCAGAAAGATGTGGTGCGGTTCCCTGGTGGGTCACATTTCCAGAAGAAAGGGGGTATTTGTTATGGAAATAAAAGCGCTTGCGCGCCCCTTGAAATGGCAGGTCGCAGTCCACCTTGAGTTATATGAAGTGTTTCTTTTTTTTCTACGTGTGGCATGATTGTGAGTACGCACGATAATATCTTTCAGAATTCGGACATTGATGAGCTTCTGAGGTGCAGTTGTTAGGTATGTTTTCGATGAATGCACACTTTGCGCAAGTAGCGCACCCTCGACAACTGTGCGATTCATGCTCGAAACATTGACACTTGAAACATCGACAATGATTGAGAATATATGGTCTTACAAGGAGCTTACAATACCCGGTTTTGATCGAATCTAGTAAATGTCTGGTTCTAAAGGTTAATAATATGTGTTTTGTAGAAGGGGATTTGTTTGTTGTCACGTCCTATTGCTATTCGTTGAATTTTGACAGCGTTCTTGCTCTGCCGACCTCAGAGCAGTTCATTTTTAGATAGCTCAAGCAGATTGTCATAAAAAATTACGCTGCGGAAAGTGTTCATTGACCTTTGTGGACCCACCGAAACAGAGGTGTCTCCAAACGCTGCAAGTGTAAACATCTAGCTTCTCATATTGAGGTTTGTCACGAACCTCTAGAAGAAGATCACCACTTTCAATCTTTGTCAGTTTTTAACCTGGACCTGTTGCTTCTGTGAGCGTTTTTGACCCTAGAAAATATGAAATTACTTGAACTAATTAATTTTTGTTTTGGCTTTGAATAACATGGTACTTTGGGAAGGTCGGCTTTGGTGTGTTTAGCGTGAACGGGTCTTTGGCATGGAGGAAGGAAAGGTGGGAGAGGCCCTAACGTCACTCGTTGGGAAGCCGCAGTATAGACGAAAGTCAGTCATATTGACTGGGGAAATTCTCCTCTCTTGTTTACATACGAATGCGAAGCAGAAGGCGCGACTTCCTTCCCGACTCGGAGAGCACGTGGGCTGCACAGTGCGCGTGTCGTGACGATCTGAAAGTAATAAAACGGGGCTCAACAATCTGAGCCAGCGCGACACCTTTGGCGAAATCATTTAGTCCTAGTATTAACAGCGAGTAACAGCTCGCCGATAACGAAGAAAAAACAAGAGAACGTGCGCTACATGCACTGACAACGACGATGTTTTCACGTCATTAATTCAGCAACTGTACAGACACTGCGATCTGTCACGCGTCTTTTTTACGGTTGCATTCCGACACGAGGCCGACACAGCACCCGGACACTGTGCCCGTGTTCCGCGTGAAACCCACCGGCATCACCATTCTGTGACCATGGTGACTTTGAGCACGGTGCAAGTGACACTTGAACACGATTGCTCTAACGTTGACATAACAATGCTGGGGCGAGTATAACAAGTGGAACAGAAAAGGTATTTTATTACGCACATGCAAGTTGTTACTGTTCACATACCGAACACGAGACTACGTATGTGCACATGGTCTTCATTGTGTCTTGCTGGGCACAACAGTTTCGTCCGTCGCCACAATCAGGAGCACCGCCCAACCACCACTGACCTGCAAGGCTTTTTCGTCGTTCCGCTTCGTCATGGTGCCCAACGAAATTTCGCTGAACACTTCAAATTCTTTATCCGCGTCACCCGCCGCATGCACAACATATAGATATGCGCTTTTCCTACGCACTGTTCAGGCCCTGTGATGGACAAAAGGTTTTGTAAACGTTGCTGAGAGTACAGTAAATGCCAGGAGAACACTGCGTAACCAATAACGCGGCGCAGAGCACGGATATTGTCCGCCACGGCTCAGCACGAGACCTGCGGAGGCACACATGCCGCCGCCAGCAGCAACTACTCACTGCTAGACCAGCTACACTGCACAGCACGTAACCATAGCAGCAATGCCGTCATTGTGCTCAGTGAATATGGCTGCCATGATGTCGTTTCCTCCACACTTTTCACGTAGCACGCAGGCTGGGCATGTCCTCTTTTATCTTTCCTTCCTCCGTGGTCTTCAGTGTGCCACCTTTTCAGGGAGCGATCGAAAAATGGGGGGGGGGAGCATTTGCCATATGAAGACTATAAAGTACGGTGGCGATTGTGGCCACCCATCATGCAGCTCAACAAGGGTACGCTACAAGGTAGAATAACAAACACTTTGAGTCGCTAGCCATGCATCGCCGCTATAACAGACTTGGCACCTTCCTCACCTTGACCAGTTCGCCGGTCGGGAACAGGTCGTCTTCGCCATATGGCTCCAGGACGGCTGCGGGTGCGGAGTGGTTCCGGTGTGGCGTGGACACATCCTCCTTTTCGTGGTCCCGATGGTACTGCTCTATCAACTCGTTCACGATCTCGTCGTCGTCGCCGCGGTTGTACTTCCTGTGCTACACAGCAATGAGTTCGGCGTGCTGCTCGTACAAGTTCTCGTAGTGATTGCCGTCGAGCACGTCCACGGCCTCGCTGCGGCACAGAACTTGACGTAGGACCTGCTTCCGCACGTAGTCGGCCACGTTCTTGCAGGCACTGTAGTTGACGTAGCGGATGACGATCGCCTGGTCCCGCCTAACGTAGTGGACTATGCCGCCGTCGTCCCTTCCTCCGCGGATGTCGCGCCAGAACTTGCTCATGAAGTCGGCGAGGCGCTCGGTCGCCATGTCATTGGGTGTGCACTCGTACTTCTGCATGATGTTCTGCTTCCAGCCGTAAGTGGAGGACGGGTCCAACTTGGGAACCTCGTGCTTTGTCTTGAGTACGCGGACCCGTTCATGTGGGCAATTGGTCGGGAACTGAACATCGCGACTCTTGTGAGAAATGTCTTGGCGCAGCAGGAACCACGCCGCTTCCTGCACCGACGTCTACCCCACCCCCTAAACATGGTCACACCAAGTGTTCGGAGGACCGAGGAGTAGAAGGCTTCAGGGTTCTCTTTTATGATCTGCAGCACAGACTTGTGCAGTGTAAAGAGGCCTCAATCTGTCGTGTTTACGTAATCCGCGACCTACGTGGCACACGCATAGTGGTCGAGGATCACCTGCGTATCCATGTTAGAATTGAGCGTGGCACCGACGCACGGGTTGAAGGCGTTGACGAAATTTTCACCGGTAGTGCACATTTGAACGTGCGGCGTCGGATTACATAAGGGCTAAGTCCTCAGCGTGGCTCTTGACGCTGAGCTTGTTAAAGAACGCATCCAGCTACTCAAACTCACCATTATCGAGCGCCGAGTGCATCGTCTCGTACCGCTTTTTCAGGTGCTACCGCTTGCGTCACTCGGCGTCGGACGCATCGTTAGCGAGCGGCGGCAATGGGACCATGTACAATCCACGTCTCGGCGTTGGGTAGAACAGAGCGCCTAAGTGCACTTGGTCCTGCCGCGCTTGCAGCATGTGTTGTGTACCTGCGCTCAGGGGAGCTTCAGCCTGGACGTGTCGACCGCGTGTCAACCACCTCCAGGGTGCTGGGCGTGTCGGAGCAAATCCCTTTGTTCGGAGCGTCGTTCAGCCACAGGAGGGTGTGAACGTGGGCGCTGCAACGCTTTTCAATCAAGACCCGCTCGAAGAATTTGACAACCACGTACGGGTGGCATACAGAGTGGCACCGGTCGTGGAGAACGCTCATGATCACGTCGAAGATCCGGTTTACGTAAATCACGCAAGTTACCGGGGCGTCGTTCACAACACCAACGCGTTCAATGGCACACCGCTCGGCGCTGACGCGCGCCCTGCCCTCCTGTCCACGTGCAGTCACGGCAGCGTTTCGAGCAGCCTCTCCCAGTGTATCTCGGACGCCGACAGCGTCACGAAGACGTGCGTCGCCCGAGCTGACGAATCGTCGCGAAGAATTTCATGCGAAGCTCTAGCCAGTACAGCACGGTGTTGAGAATACCAATTATGAAACCCAGGTTGCAGTTGAGAACATCGTCCACGAACGCGCGTCTACCCAACTCGAGGTGCTGCCGTGTAAACGAGCTTGTCGTGTTTGCCGGCACATCATCGTGTTGTCTCTGAAGTTGTAACGCTTCATCTTCAGCGCCATGTGCAGGACGCGGCCAGAGATGGCGCAGGGTCGGTCAGTGAGACGAATCTCGCTGCTGGCCATAGAGAATGGCGTCGAACATGGTCCGGAGAAGGCGTGGGGTACATACACCCTGGTACACTCTAAGGCAAAAAAAGGATGTTGAAAAAATTGGCAGATCCTACGTACAGTGGGAATCGATGATATGTGAAGCATGAAAGACAAATGCTGATATGTCACATCAAAATCAGCACAAAGTTACGAAGTAGAGGTAAATAACGCCGCACATGATTTCCACATTATGATTTTTATGTTTGAATGTGTCGTTTATCTTCGTCATCTATTCACGTCATGTTATACCAAATTTAGTTTATGTGGAGCTAGCAAAATGCCCGCGAGCGCACTATGAGCGTGGTATGTTGTCATGTTCTTACATGGCACGCGTGTCAAGATTATCATATTTGCACCAGTCCTATATTTTGTCATCAATGGACGCCACGTAACACCAAATTTGGTATATGTGAAGCTAGCCAAATGGCTGCGAGCGTATCGTGAAGGACCCAATATACTCCAATGTAGCGTTGACGCACGCCCACGCTGGGTACAGTGACGCTACGTTAGCAAAACGCGAGCACTCTATAGTCTAACGCCATGCGCGACCAGCGTCCGTCGACGCCGCCTGAGGGCAACCGGCGTGAAACGCGACATGCTGCGTTTCGTGCCGATGCCATTGAGTAACATTACTCTATGCCGATGCGTTACCCAAGACAACACTGCATCTCCCTTTTTTCGTGACGGAGGGACGCCGGACGCGCTGAAACGCGCATGCGTTAAAGCAACGTAGCGTGGCGCATGCCTGCGAGTATATAAAGTGCCAACCACTGGCACGCGTATGCTTGCGCCTACGCGTCAAAAGCGTCTAGTCGCGCCTGTGGAGGAAAAGGGCGTGCAACTACTGGCACGCGTCGACCACGTTGACGCCCACGCGTCCAAGGCCGATGCGCAATGTTGCTTGATCTTTTGGCTTGGAACTGTCCAAGTTCAGCACAGAACGGCACGTTCTCAACTGGAGCGGGAATGTATGTTTCAGAGGATATGAGAACACGTTAACAAGTTGATAGTGCTTCAACCACCACAGTTTAGACTATTTTAGAGGTAATTGACATTTCAGTGCCCAAAGTAACTACAGCGGTAGCACCAGAAATCAACATCGGTGCGTGTGCCGCTCCCGCGAATGAACATTCGCGTCTAGCATACTGTACGGCTATCATAGGCGTGTGCAGGGCTCTCCTTAAGGGGGGGGGCAAAAGTTTGTCCCAGTGCCCCTCCCCAGGGCTGACTTAGCACCCCCTCCCTATTATGTTAATATATGGAATTGACATTGAGCTCCCCCCCCCCTCCTCTCTGCGGTGAATGAGGCGTGGCTGCCTTCCTGATCAGGTTTACAAACCACCGGGTTTCTATACCTGCACTACCAAAGTTACTAACAATATCTTGTATATGCTGGTACCTTCAGTATATTTACACAACATATTTTATATCAGTCAACCTAATAATCACGCGGCAACTTCATGATCTGAGAGATTTAAGTCAGTCATAAGACTACAATTGAGGCCAGAGTAGCAGGCTTTCGGTTGATGTGTGTGTTCGAAATATCCTCTAATGCAACAAAGCACACCCAGTTCTTATTGACACAAGAGATATTGGTCATAAGATAGGAACCAAATACTGCGTAGAATGCCTTCGGGCATTTTCCATAGCCGAAATGTGCTCTAATGCAACTAACTGTGCCTGACACTTCATGATGTGACAGATATTGGTCAGAATATTTCAACTGAACCTTGCACTGGAAGACTTCTGGACGTTGTCTTTAGTCAAAGTATTCTCTAAAACGACAGACGACACCCAACTGTTCATGAAGTGACAGATATCGGTCATAATATTAGAACTGAAACCTCAATACAAGACTTCTGGACGTTGTCTTTAGTCAAAGTATTCTCTAGAACGATAGATGACACCCAACTGTTCGTGAAGTGACAGATATCGGTCATAATATTATAACTGAAACCTCAATACAAGACTTCTGGACGTTGTCTTTAGTCAAAGTATTCTCTAGAACGACAGACGACACCCAATTGTTCATGAAATGACAGATATCGGTCATAATATTATAACTGAAACCTTAATACAAGACTTCTGGACGTTGTCTTTAGTCAAAGTATTCTCTTGAACGACAGACGACACACAACTGTTCATTAAGTGACAGATATCGGTCATAATATTATAACTGAAACCTAAATACAAGACTTCTGGACGTTGTCTTTAGTCAAAGTATTCTCTAGAACGATAGATGACACCGAACTGTTCATGAAGTGACAGATATCGGTCATAATATTATAACTGAAACCTCAATACAAGACTTCTGGACGTTGTCTTTAGTCAAAGTATTCTCTAGAACGACAGACGACACACAACTGTTCATGAAGTGACAAATATCGGTCATAATATTAGAACTGAAACCTCAATACAAGACTTCTGGACGTTGTCTTTAGTCAAAGTATTCCCTAGAACCACAGACGACAATCAACTGTTCATGAAGTCACAAATATCGGTCATAACATTAGAACTGAAACCTTAATGCAAGACTTCTGGACGTTGTCTTTAGTCAAAGTATTCCCTAGAACCACAGACGACAATCAACTGTTCATGAAGTCACAAATATCAGTCATAACATTAGAACTGAAACCTTACTGCAAGACTTCTGGACGTTGTCTTTAGTCAAAGTATTCTCTAAAACGACAGACGACACCCAACTGTTCATGAAGTGACAGATATCGGTCATAATATTAGAACTGAAACCTCAATACAAGACTTCTGAACGTTGTCTTTAGTCAAAGTATTCTCTAGAACGACAGACGACACCCAACTGTTCATGAAGTGACAGATATCGGTCATAATATTAGAACTAAAACGTTAATACAAGACTTCTGGACGTTGTCTTTAGTCAAAGTATTCTCTAGAACGACAGACGACACCCAACTGTTCATGAAGTGACAGATATCGGTCATAATATTAGAACTGAAAGCTCAATACAAGACTTCTGGACGTTGTCTTTAGTCAAAGTATTCTCTAGAACGACAGACGACACCCAACTGTTCATGAAGTGACAGATATCGGTCATAATATTAGAAGTGAAACCTTAATACAAGACTTCTAGACGTTGTCTTTAGTCAAAGTATTCTCTAAAACGACAAACGACACCCAATTGTTCATGAAGTCACAGATATCGGTCATAATTATAGAACTGAAACCTGTAAGGAAGACTTCTGAATGTTATCTTTAGTCAAAGTATTCTCTAAAACGACAAACGACACCGAACTGTTCAAAGTCACAGATATCAGTCATAATATTGGAACGGAACCCTGTATGGAAGACTTCTGGACGTTCTCTTTAGTCAAATTATTCTCTAAAATGACAAACCGCACCCAACTGTTCATAAAGTCAATGTTATCAGTCATAATATTGGAAGTGAACCCTGTATAGAAGGCTTTTGAACGTTGTCTGCAGCCGAAATGGCCTGCAGCCAAAATGAACGTTGTCTGCAGCCGAAATGGCCTGCAGCCAAAATGAACGTTGTCTGCAGCCGAAACAACGCACACCCTACTCTTCATGATGTGACGGATTTAGGTCATGAGGCTGTAATTGTGCCCTGTTCAGAGGGCTTTGAATGATAAGCGTATTGGAAATATCCTGTCATGCAAGAAACCGCATCTGGCTCTTAATGATACAACAGATACTGTCATAAGAATGGAACCAAGCACTACATAGAATGCCTCTGGGCATTTTTTGTAGTCAAAATATGCTCTAATGCAACTAACTGTACTTGAAGTTTTCATAATAAGACAGATATTGGCCATAGGGCTGCAACTGAACCTTGTAGGAAAGACTTCTGGATGTTGTCTGTAGGTAAAGTATTCTCTAAAACGACAAACCGCGTCTAACTCTTCATGAAGTCACAGATATCAGTCATAATACTGGAACTGAACCCAGCATGGAAGGCAGCCAAAATGTTCTCCAATGCAATAAATATACCCGACACATCACGATGCAACAGATATTAGCGACTAGATTGGAACCGAGCACAGCGTTGAACACTTTCGGATGGTATATTTATTGATTTTCAAATACAGCTGCTCACTGTGAGGCTACTGCAAAAGTGGCATACATATATACAAAATGAAAGAATATAAACAGTAATATCACATTAAGTGTGCCAAGGTAAACAAATATCACTACCCTTGAGTGCACCCCTGTAATAAATGAGAGAAATAGGACATTATTATAATACAAGTGCCTCCAAAAAGTCAGACACACTGGGATTAGGAATCAAACCAAGTGGATCAATCCAGTGTTTGATAACTTTATTTGAACGTGTTAGAGAACTCTACAAATGACTTCTAAGCTGGGTGGTGATTGCGGATCAGTGCTGTGTTGAAGACTTCAGCACTTTGCTGGTAGTTTAAATATCCTTTAACATCTACAAAATGCATCTGACACTTCTTGATGAGACAGACATTGGTTTTGAGATTACAGCCAAGCACTGTGGCTTTAGCATGTCATTAATTGTCAAAATACACTATAATGCAATAAAGCATGCCAAAAATTTTTGATGGGACAGATACTGATCAAAGGATTGCACCAGAGCACCGTACAGAAGTTTTGGCAAGTTTTCCAACAGAACTACACAGAATATGCTTAAGTGAATGCGTATATATAATCCAAGTTAATGCATATACTAAAAAACCGAACAGAAATGAAGGACTCCTTGGAAACACATACAAATATTCAATGTTCAGAACCATCGAATATATTGAGCTCATTACAGTCTGGAGGCACAGATAAATACAAGCACAGCTCTGAAAGGACTCATAAGTCACATGAGGTACTTTTTGCATTTCTTCTACACAAAGTGCAGTACCATACTAGTGTACCTTCATTCATTCTGTGCATACATGTGGTGATCTTCTCTTCCCACAATCGTGTCATCGTGCAGCTGATTTCAAATCAGGTGCTTCTCACAAGGTTTTCAGTTATCTGTCCAGCTGTAAACAGATCGCGCGTTATGTTATAGTAAACTGTAAAATGACGGAGAAGCGCCATTGTATGCCTATAGCTATGAGTATCAGAATGAACTACAAATTAAGAATGTGTGTGTTAGAATGCCTCCAAACAACGTATGTGCTACTGCGCGTAGCACAGAAGCAGAAGCGAGAAGTGAAATAGCAGGCAATACCAGCAGCACTTAATCATGCAACTTTCTTTTTCGATCACCACAGCGACGCACGCTCGAGTTTCTGTCTTGTACGTGAATGGAAATGAGACCGCTGACAGCCCAGTGTGTCAGCGTCGCTGGTACCCGACACGAAGTCGCATCTCACTGCTACCAACCAGCGCACGCTTATGATTAGCTTGGCAACACACAAAAACGATTAGCACCGAAGCCAACGAATGTTTCCGCGTCATACAATTCGCGAATACACTTATATAAGTACGTACGTTTTCACATCACGGAAATGTGTTGGCTAGTGCGAGGTTCGCTTTCAGCGATGATGAATATTGATGTTGAAAACAAACACAAACACAGTGCAGATAAAAACTCCTCCGTATGACCTACGCGATATTTCGGTCGTCGTATATGGTGTCTATGTTGCGACGGAAACTACCGTAGAGTTTTTTTCAGCCGATGTGCCTCGCATGTGCTGGTTCATACGAACTAGATGGTAGAGGCCTGCGCTGGATGCAGATGACACCGATCTGAATTGCCTCCGCGGTAGGCGAGGGCTCACGCTCAAACCTTCGAACCTCCGAAGTATGTTCGCACTCGTTTTTAGCACAGAAAGTCACAGATGAAAGCACAAGAACACCGACATGCTCCTTTCGCTCGGCCGACGATCGCACAGGGGTCCGGCGCTAGCATAGCCGGCCGGCATTCGCTGGATTTGTCGGCGTCGCTCGAACTCGGCACGAAACCGCGTCACGCTGGTAGCACTCGCAGTCGTTCGTCGTTTCGTTGTCGTTCTAGATTACGAAGCGGTCATTCAGGAACGTTAGGAGTAGTTTTCATGCTTGCTTTCAGCACTCGGCTGTGCCTTCGAAGCGGCGGCCATTAGGCACAGCATTCGGAGTCATCGCGGCCTCTGGTTGGTTGGCGCGCGGCCTCTGGTTGGTTGGCGCCGCTGTACGCGTGGTGACGTAGCGTACGCGAGGCGAAATATCAAGCCCGGCTTGATCCCTCGCGCCTGCTCGCGTATTCCCCTCCGAAGCCGACGCCGAGAGGCGCATTTGACGCTTTTGACGCGTAGACGCGAGCGAACGCGTGCCAGTGGTTGGCACTAAACAGAACAGGCACCTGGCGTGGCAACGCCTGCGTGACGCGACGAAATGAACGCCGGTGAGCACGCGCACTGCGTCATGTCGAAATGTATTGGTGCCTTCACTGTGACATGTAGTCATGTTCTCACATGGCACACCTCATGATTATTATGTTTATATCAGTCACATACCTTCGTCATCCATTGGAGTCCCGTAATACCAAATTTCATATACGTGAAGCTAGCGAAACGGCCACGAGCGCATCATGAGTGTGGCATGTAGTCATGTTTTTACACGACACGCATGTCATTATTATCATGTTTGGATGTTTAATGTACCTATGTCGCCCATTTGCTTCGCGTTAAACCGAGTTTGGTACATGCGAAGCTAGCGAAATGGTTGCCAGCGCATTATGAGCATTGCATGTAGTCATGTTATTACATGACCTGCACCTCATGATTATCATGTTTGCACCAGTCATATACCCTCGTCATCCATTCAAGTACCGTAATACCAAATCTGGCATACGTGAAGCTAGCGAAACGGCCGCGAGCGCATCATCAGTGTACTCATGTAGTCATGTTGTTACGTGACACGCATGTCATGATTTTCATGTAAGGGTCTGAGGATTGTGTTCGCCATGCAATCATGTCATACCATACCTGTTTTGCAACATGCCATGTGAGCTAAACTACCACGAGAGCTGCAGGACCACGAAATGTAAATCATGACATTCGTGACATACGTGTCATGATTTTCATGTCACGACTTGTCAAATATATTGTTCATACAGTCATGGTATGCCATACGAAGTTTGGTATAGATACCATTATCGAAACGGCCATTAGAGTTAAAAGTCGTAAGCAGCTAGCTAGCTAGCTAGCTAGATAGATAGATAGATAGATAGATAGATAGATAGATAGATAGATAGATATAAATAGATAGATAGATAGATAGATAGATAGATAGAAAGATAGATAGATAGATACGCTTGAAGTCGTGGAAGTTGCTAAGAAATGCTTCTCATTTAAAAGGTGTGTGGTTCGTTCTTTTGGGAACTAATGGGGCTACCACAACCACTCTTCCCTTTAAGGACTAACGGCAGCGGATCCAACAGTTAGTCCCCACAGACGAGCTCAGGAGACTAATATTTAGTCCTCTTATTTACACCCCAATGAGTCACCGTTAGTACCACAATTCACCTCAGAGGACTAACATTCAGTCGTCACATTTAAACCTTATAGGGCAACTGCTAATCCCCATATTTACGCCTTACCGGACAACCATTAGTTCTCAACGTTGCACCCCACCGGACAAAGGGTTGATCCACTAAAATGCTCCAATCGGTCGAACTTTTTATCCCTAGTTCAATCCTTGATTTTTTTATTTATTTTCTGCCAGGCATAATACTTTTTTCGCCTGTTTTTCTGCGCAGTGAGCAACAAATTGCGCAAAAAAGAACACGCAAAAAAGTGGTCCACCTATATGTAACTGCCTTTGCGCAGTCACGGCAACAACGAAATACAAAAGTAAGACATCAAAATCTTTTATTTTTCTACATACACATGAAGTTTCTCCATCATTTTAAGTGAATTCGTGGTGAAGTGTACAAGACCAGTTTCGTTGTAAAATCTTGTTCACTCTTTGGGGAGCTCCTCCGACGGAAGCGATAGATGACAGGCATTGCAGACGCCAGCGTACGCAGCCTCCTGCCTGTTGTGTTCCCACGGCTTTACCTACAATAGGATCGTAAAAATTTAGTACTTTTTTATTTAGTACATACTGCCAATCCATTTAGGGATTATTGCAGGAAGGACACAAACTATTATATATGGGTATGATTATTAAACTATAAATATATAAGGAAAAAGACAAAGGAAAAAAAATAATGCGAAATACCATAACTGTTTTTTTCTTCTTTTCCTTTTTTGTGCTGAATAGCAAAGTTAAGATGAATAAGAAAATTCACATATGCTAAACATTTATACACAACTGTGAAATCTGTTTAGTGCTGACACATTTTTATTTAGTACATACTGCCAATCCTTTTAGGAATTATTGCAGGAAGGAATAGTAATAGTAAAGGAATAGTACAGGAAGGAGTAGTAATAGTAAAGGAATAGTAAAAAAATAAAAACAGAAGATGAAGATGCACGCGCATGACAAGTACGTGCAAGTTAATATAAAAACATGCGTGTAAAATATGACACAAATAACTTCACCTTCACATTTCGCACAGTCCTTCTGAAGCTGCTCTGACGAAAGAGATGGATGACAGGCATCGCCGACGCCAGCGTACACAGCCTTCAGCATGGTGTCTGCCCACGCCTGCACAATAATTATGCAGATTATTGAGTCACACGTGACAGAGGGTGAATACGAATGCATATGAGAAATACGTGCAAGGTGAAATAAAAACATAGGTAAGATATGACATGCTAATAATTTCACCGTGATCTCACACATCGTCGAAGACTTATTTTGATCCCCGTAGCGCAACAGCTTAGGAGCGGTGGCCGCAGCCACAACTCCGCGAACCACCGTGCCGCCAGCAAGACGGCGAGTTCCAAGCGAGCGACGTCGCTCAGCTTGAGCAAGCGAACGCGACACCAAATACGGCATTGCACGCGGAGTGTCTGCCGCCAGCGAACTTTGAACAGGACTGCAAGCGTACGCTTGGTCACCATGACGAACAGCGCCGAGCTAGTTTGGAGCTGGTGCCGAAGAAATCGACGGTAATGGAGCTCTTTTTCAAAAACTTGAGCGAGTGCAGCGCGCAAACGCGAGTTCGCCGCCGCGGCCAACGGACGGCGCCGAGCTACTTGCGACTGACTGACTGGAAAGCCAACTGTAATGGCGACCAATTTTCACTGAGTACCGACGCTAGCGGAAGCCCCGCCAGCCCGTGCTGGTGCCCTTACAGCGTGCGACATACTACTACCAAGCTCGTTACGAGAACCCGCAACGTGTTTTCGACGACTCCCAACACAGCGACGAGGTCTCAGCCCAATATCGTGAGCCCGGAGCTCATCGCGGCGGCGAAGACAGGCGATCACTCGATAAGCGAGCGTACGGGAGGCCGACGGCAATGGCGGCCAATTTTCAGGTGGCCGCAAAGCACACGCAAAGGGCAGACGCCCAAGCTAGCCATATCGGTTCATTTCGTGCGTGCGATATACAGCACGACCGAGCCCATTGCCGGCAAGCGCGATCCGCATCGCACACGCGACAAGTAAAGTAGAATAAAGAAAGATAATCGACTTGCGAAAAAAATCCAGCGCTGATTTCTGCTTTGAGTCGGACTGAAGTATATATCCGATAGGCCTGCTGTCTTTCCGGCCGCCATGTTGGCCTTGCCAACTGTTGCTGTCGTGTATTGGTCGTGACTATCTTGAAGCCAGAGATGTACAGCGTGGCGTGGTGACGTGTCGAGACTTGCTACAGACTTCATGGGTGCGGTGAAACGTAAAAGCAGCAGCCCACGCTCATCCAAGCGTACACACAAGCACCAAGTCGTACTTCTTAGATCGTTGAATCTAGGCGGCCATGCTCGAGCACTCCTAGCGTGACGCAACGTGAACCACCGCCAGCAAAATACAGGGAGACTCAGCCAGGAAAGAGGAGGACGGTTAGTGACCTTGGCAACGTTTCGCGCAATGCACGCCCGCAATGCCCGGGCGGTTGATCACGTTGGAGGGTGTTTAGAAAAAGTGGTTTGGACGCGGCACGCTTCTCTCTGTGGTTGCTCCTCAATGGTATATCCGTTCAGCACGCGCCTACCGGGCTCCGTTACTCTTTTTTCGGGTAATTTTGCTTTGAGTGTATATGGCTGGGAACGAGAGCTCCGCGTACTCGTCGTACACTCTAAAGCAAAAGGGGGTTAAGAAGGGTTTGTGGTTCGTCCTTTCCGGGACTAATGGGGCTGCCAAAACCAATAATTTTATAAGGACTAACGGCTTCAGGTCAAACAGTTAGTCCCCACATACTAGCTCAAGGGACTAACATTTAGTCTTCACATTAAACTTCAGTGGGTAACCGTTAGTCCTACAAATCATCTCAAAGAACTGACATTTAGTCCTCAGAAGACAAAAGTGGAAAAAAAATATTTTTTACACGCAGATGAGGTTTCTCCATTCTTGCAGTGAATTAACGGTTAAATATACAAGTCCAGTCTAGTTGTCACAACATAAACAGCCCTTGTTAAACTCCTCCGACGGAAATGATAGACGACGGGCATTGCAGACGCCAGCACACAGAGCCTTCTGCATGTTGTGTGCCCACAGATGTACAATCATCATCATCATCATCATCATCATCATCATCATCATCACCACCACCACCACCACCACCACCACCACCAGCCTGACTACATCCACTGCAGGGCAAAGGCGTCTCCCATGGTCTACCAGTTACCTCTGTTCTGTGCTTGCTGCTGCCAATTTATACCCGGAAACTTCTTAATCTCACCTGCCCACCTAACCTTCGGTCTCCCCCTAACCCCCTTGCCCTCTCTGGGAATCTAGCTAGTTACCCTTAATGACCAGCGGTTATCCGGTCTACGCGCTACATGCCCGGCCCATTTTAATTCCCGCTTCTTGATTTCCAGTATAGTAATCTTCACCCCGGTTTGTTCTCTAATTCACTCTGCTCTCTTCTTGTCTCTTAAGGTTAGACCAACCATTTTCCTTTTCATTGCTCGCTGCTTCGTCCTAAATTTAAGCTGAACTTTCTATGTAAGTCGTCATGCTTCTGCTCCATAGCTAAGTGCCGGCAAGATACGGCTGCTATATACCTTCCTCTTTAGGGATAGAGGAATCTACCTGTCATGATTTGAGAGTGCTTGCGAAATGTGCTACACCCCATCCTTATTCTTTTAGTTACTTAAGTCTCGTAGTTCGGCTCCGTAGTTATTACCGGTCTTAATACACATACTTTTTAACAAATTCAAGTGCACTATTACCTATCTCGAAGCGCTGCTCTTTTCCGAGGTTGTTGTACATTACTTTCGTTTTCTGCAGATTATTTTTAAGACCCACTTTTCTAGTCTTCTTGTCTTACTCCGTAATCACGAGTTGCGATTCGACCCCGAGTTACTCAGCAATGCAATGTCATCGGCGAAGCGCAAGTTACTCTGGCACTCTTCATTAACTCTTATCCCTAACTGTTCCCATTCTAGACCTCTGAAAACCTCCTGTAAGCACGTGGTAAATAGCATTGGGGAAATTGTATCTCCCTGCCTTACACCCTTCTTGATTGGTATTCTTTTGCTTTCTTTATGAAGCAATATGGTAGTAGTTGATCCCCTGTAAATTTCTTCCAGGATGTTTATGTATACTTCGTCGACGCTCTCATTCCGCAGTGTCTGCATGACTACTGATATTTCTACTAAATCAAACGCCCCCTGAGGGCGAATATAATTTATACTGAACCAAATCTGACAACCATGAAATCGAAACTGAAATACCACATTTCGCCAGAGTGATGCCATACGGGAGTGATGCCATGCGGGATAACTTGCGCACACCAGCTGAAGTTCAGTAGATTGATTGATATGTGGGGTTTAACGTCCCAAAAGCACCATATGATTATTAGAGATGCCGTAGTGGAGGGCTCCGGAAATTTCGACCACATGGGGTTCTATAACGTGCACCCAAATCTGAGCACACGGGCCTACAACATTTTCGCCTCCATCGGAAATGCAGCCGCCGTAGCGGGGATTTGAACCCGCGACCTGCGGAAGTTCAGTAGAGCAAGAGATGTTGATTACTCGTGACCGTTAGAACCATGTGAGGAACAGCAACATTTCGGGACTACAAAACATCAAGGATTAGAGCCAATACGTAGTTGCCGTCGGCAATAGGATGTCAGGAGCTCAAGACCACGTACCTAATGGTTGAGGCACAAGGCTAACGTAATCAATCGAACACAAACGTGGTTGAGGTGCTGCGAGAGCGTCATAGTAATGTGGCAGTAGAGCTGAAGTGATCCGCTTCTACAGTCAATAAGAGAAGGGTAGGTGCATAAAAAGTCCATGCCAACGATTCGGTGATCACAGCACTTTTCGAGAACGGCAGACAGTACAGTGGGGGAGTGGTTAGAAACATCAATACGCGTAGACGGCGTAGACGGCTTTCCAAGCAAGAGGATAGTTCTATGGTCGGCATTTCACTTTACAGACTGATCACTTCGCCAGCTGACAGCAAAGTAGTTAAACTTTGCTGTCAGCTGGCGCAGTGGGACAATGTCCGTTGCGAATTTCTCGAAGGTCCGCTGGCGGGTATATTATAAATTTTATGTACAATATTGCAAAGGTGCCGATATATAGTAGTGGGCGCATTATCTCGGCTGCCAGTCCAGCTTTCCGCCTGCACAGGCGCCGGAAGAACAGATAATTTCTTTGGTGATGGCATGCTTAAATAAGGACGAGCTACAGGAAGCCACTGCTAATGATAGTATCTTCCAGCAGCTTATCGAATACATTGTTGAGAGTTGGCCTTCAAAGAAGCATATGACTTCAGTACTTGTACCTTACTTTGCAGTGAAAGATGAATTGACGCCCCGCCGCGGTGGTCTAGTGGCTAAGGTACTCGGTTGCTGACCCGCAGGGCGCGGGTTCGAATCCCGGCTGCGGCGGCTGCATTTCCGATGGAGGCGGAAATGTTGTAGGCCCATGTGCTCAGATTTGGGTGCACGTTAAAGAACCCCAGGTGGTCTAAATTTCCGGAGCCCTCCACTACGGCGTCTCTCATAATCATATAGTGGTTTTGGGACGTTAAACCCCACATATCAAACAATGAAAGATGAATTGTCTTATGCCGATGGGCTCATTTTCCGCGGGGAACGTGTTACAGTTCAAGAAACTTGTAGAGGATAATTAAGTTAGCCCATGGAAATCATCCAGACATAGTCTATACAAAGCAGCTGCTTCGTGACAGGTATTGGTGGCAGTGTCTTGAGAAACAAGTGGAAAGTGTGGTTTAGCACTGTTACATCTTTCAGGCTGTCGAGAAATCAGCAAAGCTTGTCTTTGCGCCCCTACAACCAGTTTCATTTCCTGAGAAACAGTGGTGATTGAAAATAAGCGTGGACAATATTGGTCCTCTTTCATATGTTCACTCAGATTGTCGCGTTGCAGTCACTTTAAAATTGACTATAACTCCAAATTTCCCGAGGTCTGTTTTATTCGAGAAGTTACGTCTGACGCAGTCGCCAACTTCTTGACTTCAATCTTCTGCCATGAAGGCTCTTCAGCATGCTTAGTAACAGACAACGATCCCCAGTACAAGTCTCGTCAGCTCGAAACTTTCCTTTCCGAACGAGGTATTCAACACCTCTGTTCTTCCAACTACTATCCTCTAGCCAATGGGCAGGTTGAGTGGTTCAACAGGGTCCTGAGAGAGTACATCCAACTAGTCCAACTAGAACAACGTCCTCTAAAGAAGGCGATTACGAAATACTTCGGTATGTACCATTTTTTCTGCTCAGGCGACCACGGGATCCTCTCCCACGATGTTGCATCATAAGCGTCAGCCTCGCACAGTGGTTGACATAACTGATCTGGCGTTGCCTTCTACTTTGCAGTCATTTTCGGACAATACCATAAGGAGGTGACTTTTTCATTGGCAGAAGTACATGAAAAATTATGCCGATAAGAAGCCAGGAGCCAAGCCTCTAGTGTTTCTTGTGGGCCAAAGAGTCAATGTACATGTTCAGAGAAAAAACACAAGTACGGAGGTCCGTTAACCATTATGTTGGCAGTAGGAGCCCAGACATTTAAGCTTAGTGACGGATCGGTTTGGAAAGCTTCTAAACTTGTAATCGTCCATTCTGAACGGGAACTACCTTCAAGCTTGTACTCTTGAATACCTTTGCAGAACCAGTCACAATACTCTGCCTCGATTCCACGATTGGTTTCTACCCCTATTCCTGCAACATCATCATCTGTCCCAGGGGGAAATGGTATTCAGGCACCGGTTTCAAATCTAGCTGTGGTGCCCAGCCACCATGAAGTTTTACTGTGCACCGAGCACGCTTCAGAATTCTCGAACTTTTCTCAGGCTTCTCTTCCGTGTCCCAGTGGTTGAGGGATGGCACTCGGTCGCAGGTTTCCAGCAAAATCTCCGGGTCTTCAAATGATGACTTATGAAAAATTGGTGGTTCCTTTGGCTGCTGTATCATGATCGTGGGCTGTGGCGCTGCAGTTGTCATAGTTGCTACGATGGAGGTCATGGCTTGAGTCTTCCGAGCCGTGTCTTGTAGAGGCCTATACTGCGGTAGTAAACCCTCCTGCCTGTGGCTTGTTCGGTGCTTGTGGCTGGCATCGGTGTCTTCTTCGCGACGTGGGCTGGGTTCACGACTTGATGGGGGTGTCCGGTACATGAACGAAGCAGCACCTCCACCAGATGTCGAGGGGTTATGACGTGAACGAAGGGAGCAGACTTCAGGTCGAAGAAGAAACTGTTTATTTGGGCCAAACTTGTGGCCACGCAAAAGCAAGGACACTGGCACTGATAGCAGCACTGATATAGCCGTCGATCAACTGACAAGTGGTGAGGCATGTCGGCATTTATATACTTGCCATTGAATATTCTAGCGTTATAGCTAGCGGCGACGTAGGTTGCAAAATAAACTGTATTAGTCTTGCGGTGGGCGTAAACTTAAGAAATTGATTCAGTGCCGTCCCGAAGCTTCTCGAGAAGTATCGGCGTGGTTTGCGCTTAGAATTACTGGCAGTTAAACGGGGTGATAACAAAACATGAGGAAAGAATGTAGAAGTATTGACAGGCATTTAGTATACCGAAGTAGGTTTCATAGTCTAGCAACTGCACTGTTACCTCCTGTACAAAAAACATTGTGTTAGTAAACAATGAAGAGCAACAGTAGCAATATGTATCGATCAAAACAAAACATATAATAAAAATGTATAAATAAATGTATGAAATAGCATTTTGCATATAAAATCAAAGCGAAAAGTACAAGAACTGTGTTCAACGCCATGTTCAATGAACCTACACTATTACTGCACTTGGGGACACTGTTGCAGCAGTATACTGCCACTCCTACACCACATTTTTGACTGACTAAAGCTGACACATCAACAATGTGGACACACAAAGCAGCCTGTGCATGTTCGTGCCATCTGAAATCATCACTGGGAACCGCGCCGCAGCCACAAAAAACTATTAATCTAGGTAGTGGTTCTGTGGAACATAACTACGCACAAGCACTGTTTTAGTGGAAGGCTTGAAATATCAAGAACTTTCCCCATTTCGGACCTTTGTGGTTGCTCATGTAGTGATGAGTAATAGGTATCAATATATAATTATACGTATCGCTGTATTTGCATATTTTACAATTAAAGTTGTTATAAGATAACTACTCAGGCCACGCGCAGTTTTACGCCGCCGTGGGGCTCGATGACGCAGTGGGGCTCGATCCCAGGTCCACTGGGTGCCAGCCCAACATTCCACCATTGAGCCACACTAGTGCTCGGGACTTGTTGGCAATCTCGCCTAGGCAGGCTTGATGCCGGAAAAGAAATCGCATTATTACGACTTATAAAGTGTTTTGAAACAGCGAAACACCGACCAGTCGTCGCACAATGCGGATAGCGTAACAAGTGGGTCGTCCGGTGCTCCAACCCATTTCAAAGGCTTTTTCTTGTTCCCCCATTAACTGTGGCACACACCCACTTCAGCTATAATTCCTCATCGTCGTCAGCACAATTAGCGCAAAATTCCTGGCAAGTGTTGAGCGGAAAACACACTTCTTAGATGGATGAATGCAAAACTTTTATTGGGGTCCTGAAGGATTCCACTCGAGTTTTATAGGAGTAGGAACGCAGGCCGCTAAGAAAGACGAAAAATAGCATAGTGAATGGCCACCTACTACCCCCCAAATTTTATTATTAATGCCCTAGTGGGTATCAAGCAAGTGTGCTTGCAGTAGTTACCCAATGAGTGTTTTGAAAAGGCTCTGACCGCCCGCTCTTCTAGCTTTTGCTGTTACTGTGCGACGCCTTCCGCACGGGGGTGGCGTTTTTGTAATTATGCCTATAACACATTGGTCAAGTGACATGAAGACACACGAAATACTAGAGCGCATGTAGACCGCCAAGTTTGCTTATCCTCCTGACTCATGCCGACATGCTTACCTCAAAATTTGTCGTCATCAACAGCTCTGAAAAGACGGCAGTGGGGTCTGTACGAATGGCAATTGTCGGGTGCCCACGCTGTCAAGTCGCTCTTGTTTCACATTGCAAATCAGGTCTAAGCAATAGCGCGAGGAATACTGACAACTATCCTTTTGTATACTATAGCGCATAGCCAAAAAAAAGTTATACTGACATCTCTCAAAACTCCTCATTGTCAGGAAATTGAACCCGCGCGGAAGCTCGAACAATTCGAGTTAATCAGGTAGTCATAGGCAGCGCGAGACGAATTCATAGACAATAGGAAACACATGAATACATCATAATTTGAAGCCAGAAAAAGCGTTAGGCATTATTCATTACTACTGCAAACAAATAGCAGAGAACTGATGTCTTTAGGGAAGGAAGTGCGAATATTTTTCAGGCTGTCGTAAGGGTTGCTTGTATGCAGTGTCGAGTAGTTTTTGCTAAAAAACAGTACGCTGAAGCTCATCGCAACCACGGGTGGTTACAAGCTAGAGAATGCTCTTAAGAACAAAAATAATTTCAAATTGTAATGGTTATTATAAATAGTAAATAATAAGCTATGAGTATAAAGCAGACTTAACGGAGCCTATGATCTTCTCTACACAACGAATTAAATCAAAACTCTTTTTACAGGCGGCGAATACGACGGCCATGTGGATATTGACGAATGGCGTCAACATTGGCATCGCCAAAGAAATCGGCTCTCGTGTCAACGACGAACTGGTGCAGAGACAGATCATGAGGTGTCACCGACATCCGCACACTGACTTTGAGAAGATGCCGCCACTGTGCTTGCTTGGCATAGTACGGGAAGACCTTCTGACCTGCGCCGACAAATTCGAGGCCAACAAGGTGATGGAGATTTGCTGTACTTTGCAAGTATATTTAACATTAATTATTTACGTGACAATAATCACACTATAGACACAGGCACGCACGTGAACGAATCAGGGCAAGAATTTCAGTATGTAGACCGGTTTCATCAAGTAGCCTGTTAGGCACTTTTTAACATTCCGTCTACTTACTTGCTGGCTCATTAATGGCACCGTCGTTGTGGTGCTCGCTATTTTTTCGTGTTCAAACGATAGTGTGTTCTTCGTGGTGTGTTAAATATGGTCACCATCGTATACAAGTCAGGTAGAAAGCATGAAGACGCCAACATGCTAAAACGAGCACCTCTAGATTCCGACAATACAGCTGTAGAAGACGACAGTGCCTTCCTGGGGACTCTCAGTGGGGCGGGCCTCCTCAGTAAGCAACGAATGCACCCCGAGTTAAGGCCCATCATCGATCATTTAGAAGGCCGCACCGCGTCTGTTCCTTGTCCACTTTCCTGTACGTTGCCGTCAGTTTGCTTACGACACGGCCTATTATACAAAAAAAAACAGCGGTGTCGGCAGCAGATCTTATCTTCTAGTCGTTCCTCAAGACTTCGTGATGACACCCTCTTAGCCTGCCACGATGAGCCGACATCCGGCCATCTGGGATACTCACAGATGCTCGACCGGGCATGACAGCTATATTTCTGGCCCAAACTAACAGCTTGTCACAAATGCTACGTGAAAGCATGCCGCAAATGTCAGCGTCGCAAGTCACCACCTGTAAAGCCTGCAGGTCTCCTAACACCCATCGACCCACCGCGTACGCTTTGACCAAGCTGGAATGGGCCTCCTTTACCGTTTCCTTTGTCTCACTCCGGAAACAAGTGGATCATCAGCGCAACTGACTACCTGACGCGTTACGCTGAAACGAAGCCACTGCCACGCGGTAAACATCTGAAGTCACACAGTTTTTCATGCACCACATTGTGCTTCGCCACGGTGCCCCGTCATTCATAATCACTGACTGAGGAACAGTGTTTACGGCAAAACTGTTGGACGACATCTTCAAGCTCAGTTACGAGAAGCACCGTAACACAACGTCATACTACCTCCATAGTAATGGCTTGACAGAAAGGCTAAACAAAACGCTGGTGGGCATGATTTATATGTACGTGGATGTGCAGCATAAAACGTGGGACGAGATCCTGCCTTGCGTAACGTTTGCGTACAACACCGCAACCCAGGAAACGACAAGGTTTGCACCCTTCCGTTTCGTTTACGGTCAAGACGTGCAAACCATGCTAGACGCCATGATTCCTTGTGACATCGACCAGCACAAGCTGCTAACTCCTGATGTCGAGAATTACATTCAGCGGGAAGAATAAGAAAGTCATCTAGCTCCCGTGCACATAAGATCGCCGCAGTGTGAAGACGCCCTAAGGTACAATATCCACCATCGACAAGTCACCTATCAACCTGGCGACCAAATGTGGGTGTGGACTCCTGTTAGACAGCGAGGTCTCAGGGAAAAACTCCTGAGCAAGTACTTCGGACCCTAAAAAGTATTGCGGCGGTTGAACGAGGTAAATTACGAAGTTATTCCAGACGGAGGCTCGGCAAGGACCCAGCGCCACTCAGCACGAAAAGAGATTGTGCATGTCGTCCGCCTATAACCTTATTTAACGCGGTGATACTCGCCTTACTGTGCCCGGGCAGCAAACATTTTCTTTTTTTACCTACCTTGTCGGTTGGGTCTCGAAGGAATTGTGGACTGTGGTAATGTTTTTTTTTCTTATGACCATCCATAGACATTTTTTTTTGCACCTGCATATGCCCTGTTTACTATAAGTATTGTTTCTCGTTTTTTTCCTTATGCGCCCCCCTGTCTCCTTGTGTATGAGCATCGAGTTGATGCTCTAACAAAAGGGGGAATAATGCCACCTCGAGTTGTTAGCCGGCAAGCACTAGCGAGCCGAAAAGGGCAAGGAGAAAGAAGAAGTGTGTGTTTGCGCTTCGTTTGAAGAATCACGCTCGTTCATTTCTGCCCCGCTGTTCCTGTTTTGTCTTTACGGCTCTTGGTGCGTGACAATATTATTTCGGAAGAGGGGCCAAGAGGAAGAAGACAATAGAGCGTGCCCGAATTGTGCGTCCGCATTCCATTTTGTTTTTAGTTTTTAACCCCGCGTCTAATAAACATGACATTCTCTACTACGGCTCCGCTTCCTGGTTTTCAACATCATGGTGCCGTGACCAGGAGTCGAACAAGCACATGAAGAACCCTAGCGATGAGGCGAGCTCTCTAAAGAGGATGGCTCATCGACGAGTGAACGATCCACGTCATCACGAGACTTCAACTCCCTACCTGAAGACATGATAAGGCTACGACGGAAAGGAACGACGGTCCTAGCGGTGGTCGCCAGGATCATCAACGACATGATGACTCTTATGCAAATAGAACCAACGCCAACCGGTGAGCTAAGCGATCTTCTTAGCCTGTTGAAGATAAAGGAGGCTCTGTTCACGGACATTGACAGACAGATAGAAGAATATGTGGCTGAGCATAACCTTGAGGATGAGATTCAAAGCGTTGGGCAATACCAAGATTCTATAATTCTAGGGAAGTCTCGCGCTGAACATATTTATCTGCAGGTCAAGCGGTAGCAATGCACGTATCTTATGATAACTCTCCTCCAGCCCGTGCACATATAACGCCACCTAGAGAGTGCAGAAGAATGCAGAAGCTTCCTAAGCTTGATATGCTGAAGTTTCTCGCTGACTCAATAAATGGCCTGAATTTTGGAATCATTTTGAACCAACAGCTCACCAAAACGGACATCTCCCTGGTGTAGACAAACCAAAATATCTCCGGAGCTACCTGTCGGGTAAAAGGGAAGGTGTCATTAGCGGCTTGGCTACAACAAACGAAAGGCATAGCTCAGCTATAGATTTTCTACAAGAAAGATTTGGCCATAAATCACTGATGGTGAACAATTACATTCGCCGACTTCTCAACCTACGTAAAGTACGCTCATTCAAAGATTTTAAATGGCTGCGAAAGCTCTACGAAGAGTAGCAAACTCATGTGAGATCCCTTCTTAACCTTGGTGTCGAAGAGAGAGAGTATAGAGTGTTGCTCAAAATGGCAATAATGCAGAATCTCCCACAACAAATGGTACTTCGTTATACTCCGTGCACCTTGTCTTTAAAAAATGCAAATTGTACCACAGGCCAACTAGATGATTTGCCTATTCTAAATTTCTTGAGCCTGGAAGTGTGTAGCTGAGAACAAGCGTTACTGATGACGGTGTTGATTGCCGAGAACGAGCCCTAACCGGCAAATAAAATTTAAGGAAGATAACCGAGGTTCAGCGTCTATGTTAACCGTCAAACACTCTCCTTAGAGTTGTATGATCTGCGATGATAAAGGTCACACGGTAGATGACTGCCCAGCTGAGCTAACGCTAGACGAGAAAAAAGAGAAACCATGCAAGTTGGAATGTTGCTTTCGATGTATCCGACCTTTTCACAGAGCGAAGGAATGCAGAAGCTGGAAAAGGTTGAGTTGCACAAAATGTAAGGGAAGGCAGATCACTTCTATGTGCGACCCACAATGGAAACAGAAAAGAACGAAACGCAGACCACTGTTTCCAGCTCTTCTGTGGACGCTTCAAAGAGCACGGTACTTCTAGAGAACGCGCAAGTCTGGGCTTAAGGCACTGGAAAGAAACGCCTTGTAAGAATGTTATTTGGTGGCAGTAGTCAACGCAGCTTCATCACAGAAGAGTTGTCTAGAAAGCTGAAAGCCCCCGTGTTAGCCGAGGAAGTCTATCTCTCAATTAGACAATGTTTCCGCACCTCGGAAATCTTATCGGAGAGTAAGAGTAACGCTGCGTAGCCAGTACGACTCATAGTCGATGGAAATCGAAGGTATAGAAGTCTAACAAGTATACAGTGACCTGTCAGCACTAACAGAGACAAATTTGCTTGAAAGAAGAAAGAACCAGAACTAATGTTTGGCTGATGTCCCTATATTCCAGGTATCACTCGAGCCTCTAATATGCGTGCTTATAGAAGCTGACTAGTACTGGCAACTCGTCAGTGGCAAAATTTATCGACTGGACGGCTCCTTATTGGCCGTTGAAACCATCGCGAGATGGACAATACATGGCGATACCAGAAGCTTGCCGAAGCTTGAACAGCCAGACCCTGTAAGGACCTTCAACGTATGTCTAATGAAAGCAAATGTCTACGAGCAACTGAGAACATGCTGGGAAGTGGAGCATCTGGGACTGGCCCACAAAGAGATACATTCAAAAGATGACGAATACGCTCTGAAGAACTTCATGGAATTAACTGTTAAAATCAATGGACGCTACGAGGTTAAGTTTCCTTGGCGCAACAATGATTACAAGCTTAAAGATGACCGAGATGCCTCTTTGAAGAGTTTTGAGTCTCTACAGAAGAAGCTACGTTGGGAGCCAGAGTTTTACAAGGAATACGACACTACGATAAGGAGCTACTACAAGAATAGCCTCACGGAGAAGGTTTCAACGAGCAGTACGAGCGGGCATGTTACCTACTACATGCCACACAGAGTGATGATAGGACGGGACGAAATTACAACAAAGGTACAGGTGGTATTCGACGCCTCGTGGCACGCTCCAGGTTCTCCTTCTCTCAACGACGTCTTGTGTACTGGGCCGAATTCGAAGCACAACATTCTTGACCTGCTGCTGAAGTTTTGCCACTTCAAGATTGCAATTTCCACCGACATCGAAAAAGAATTTCCGTGTGTCGCTGGCCGAACAAGCCGAGATGCATTTAGTTACTTTTGGTTTGAAAAGGGATCTTTTAACATTGAAGAGCTATGCATGACAAGGATTCCTTTCGGTGTCTGCAGCAGTCATTTCCTTCTTGCGGCAACCATGACACCACTTGCGACTAGTGGAAAGCAAATACCCTACGACTGCCAAAATACTCAAAGACCATTTCTACATTGATGATATGGTCATCGGAGTACAGAGCGTAGAAGAAGCACAAACAATTGTTAGCGACTGCTTCAGTATTCTGAAAGAGGTGGGGATGCATTTAACAAAGTGGACGACAAATGATCGACAGTTACGCAACTATTACAACTGCCAAGACTTGAAGATACAGTTCGATGAAGGAAACAAAAAGAAGATACTGGGTCTTGTTTGGGATACCGACAAAGATATTTTAAAGCCGTCGCCAAACAAGGTACTTGAATGATTAAGTGAGCCAAAAATTACAAAGCAATAAATTTTAAGCTTTGCCTCACTTATGTACGCTCCATTCCAGTTCCTCGCGCCATTCGTTCTGGTGGTAAAGTTACTATACAAAGGCTGTGGCTACAGAAATATACCTGGAATGCGTCCCTACCCGAGTATATTCTAAAGGAGTGGATAGCATGGATGAAAGGCCTCCGAATAGTGAGTCAGATGGAAGCTTAGAGACATGTTGGCCGATTTCTTCCAGACAACAATTTTCGTGTTGCCATACATGTTTTTAGCGATGCAAGACCAGCTGCGTACGGCGCTGTGCTCTACCTTCAGGTAAGAGGCTTAAATGGAGCCATAAAAGTTATATTTCTGATAACCTAATCGAGGGTAGCACTGCTACAAAAGATAACTGATCCATGACAAGAGCTCATGGGAGCACTTGTCGCAGCTAGACCTATTGCAATAGTGAGACGTACCCTAAACTTATCAGACTGTGAAACTGTTATGTGGACAGACAATATGATCGTGATTTATTGGCTACGAAATTCAACAAAGCACTGGAAACAGTTCGTAGCAAACCGAGTGTGTGAGATACTCTCCCTAACAGAAGTGAATATGTGGAGACATTGCCCAAGTGATCAAAATCCTGCCGACTTGTTGTCTAGAGGAGCCACCGCCGAGAAACTCCTACAAACTCGCTTTCGTGGAAAGGACCAAACTTTCTCCACACTGAGACGACATTCAACGAGCCCTGCTACAGCGAGGGCACAATCGACATAGAAGAAGATACTATATGTTTCAGAACAGCTGTACGACCAGAACCTACAATTGTAAACATCGATGACTACAGCTGTTATAACCGACTGATGCGTATGACTGCATAGATACAGTGGTTCGCTAGGAATTGTCGACAACCAGACACCAGAAAAAAAGGACCTCTAGCGGCAACTGAATTAGAAGATGCAGAAATTTATTAGAAACTTCGAACGCAAAACAAAGTATTTGGACCTGATGTGCGGCGAATGAACATTGCACTTCAGCGGTTCAGTCCCTATCACTACGAATTAGGGCTTATTCGCTTAGGAGGTCGACTTCAGTTCAGTCACCTACATGGAAGTTCCAAGCACCCTATTCTGCTTTCTGCTTTAAACACATTTACGAAGTTGTTAGTGAAGAAAGAACATCAACGGCTTTTACACACTGGACTCCGTTTACTCATGACGGAACTGAGAGAAAGGTTCTGGATACTGAGAGCCAGACAAGTGGTAAAGAAAATCAATCATGAATGCACAGTCTGCCGGCGATTTTCCTGTAAGCCATACTCGGAGCCCTTGGCACCTCTCACAGAAAACCGTGTCACCCTCCCCCCCTCCACCTTTTGAAGTATGTGGGGTAGATTTTGCCGGACACCTTTTCCAAAAAGATAAGGGTGACACTACTTAAAAGACTTACATACTTACCTTCACATGTACAGTCGTCAGAGCCGTTCATTTAGACCTCGTCACCAGTCTTAGTTACGACAGATTCCTGCTAGTCTTCAAACAGTTTGTGTCTGGACGAGGCATTTGCAGGATTATGTACTCAGACAATGCCAAGACTTTTAGAAAGGTCTCAAGGGAAATTAAGTGGCCTCATGAGTTGATAAAATCAAGAGAAGTACAATCGTAATTTACCAGTCACAGGGTCGTTTGGAAATTCATCACTGAACAGGCTCCCTGGTGGGGAGAATTTTGGAAACGATTAGCAAGATCTGTGAAGTCTACATTGAAAAAAAAAACGCTGAGAAATCATTTCTTTAACTATGAAGAATTTTCGATCATCCTCATTCAAGTTAAGGCAGTGATAAATTCGCGACCGATAACTTTTGTGGATGCAGAATCATCTGAACCAATCCCAGTGACGCCAAGCCATTTCCTCATAGGACAACTGACTATGCTTCCTGCAGATTGTGTGAGCACACCATCGAAAAGAACTTGGTCGTCAAGCGACACTCTTCAACAAAAAGAGACACAGAGAGAAAGCGTTAAACAATCCTTGGAACAGGTGAAGACGAGAGTACCTCCAAAAGCTTCGTTGAGCTCATGTGACCGAAAATACAAGCACAGAATCAGTTAAAAAAGGAGACATTGTACTCGTAAAAGAATCAAACATGCCGAGACAATTGTGGAAGATAAGACAAGTTACAGAATTATTTCCAGGCAAGGACAGTAAAGTTCGGTCATGCAAGGTGTCAACTTCTGGTGGCATCATGTTGAAGATACAAATACAACTGTTGTATCATCTCGAATATGCGGAGAAGCTGCAATATCTCGTAAAAGTGGTCCTAAATAAAGAGAACCCGTGTAAGTGGCTCGGCTGAAAGCTGTTAAATATTATTCCGGAAGAGCGGTGAAGAGGAAAAAGAGGACTAGAGCATGCCCGGATTGCGCACCTGCATTTCATTTTTTTTTAGTTTTTAACTCAGCGTCTAATAAACAAGGTGTTCTTTACTACGGCTCCGCTTCCTAGTTTTCAACATGGTGCGACTAAGTAGTACAAGCAGACGAAGCGGTTACCGCTTGTAAAACGTGCATCATCGCACAGTCAGGCGGCTTAACGCTGTGGACCCTACCGCGCGTAGCGTTAGAATAGGGTGGATAGTAGGAGGAGTTGTGCTAAGCGTTGTACGCTTGAAAACGGTGTCGTTTTGTGTGCCCACGCTGCGAGGCCGCTTCTTCTAGCCTTTTCCGTCACGTTGTGCACAAAGGGGACGCTGGCTTTAATGGTACGTAACACACGTGTTTCATCAAATGACTTGAAGTTTAACGTGCACATTTCTGCAAGCCTCGTGAGTTTAAGACTGATGATAATTTAACTTCATTATGCTGAGTATTGCTGCAGAGAATCACTTTACTAGACGCATTACAATGCCCGACGATCATTCGACATAAGGCATTCCAAGACTAACGTGAACTTTGTTTTTTTTGCTCGAAACAAATACAACCAAAAAACAAATTGTGAATGGACTTCAGGCCTGATAGCGTATTTATTTACCACTAGTACTGGAGCTGACTGGTGGCAGAATAGTTAGATAATTAGTTACATACTGATTCACTTTAATTGTCAAAACTATAATGGAACAACGTTTTTCTTCATCTTCCTACTTGGAATGTAATACTGAATGCCTTACAATTATGCCACGAGAATTTAACGTGTTTCTTACGGCGCATAATAATTCGTGACCGAAGGGGCTAGGGGCGCTAGTGGGACAGCCACAACCGTCGCAGATTACCCGATGGAAGCCTAGCGCTCTGCAGCATGGTGTCATTTATTTTATTTTTTATGCAAAAGTGTTTTATGCGAGGGTACGCCATGACTGCACTAACATAAATATGTAACGAATATTACGTAATAAAATAGAAAAAGATTCTACTCCACCCCCAAGAAAAAAGACTACAAGCAAAATCCTCGCCACTGGGCGTCGAGCTTACGACCTCTTCCTCGCCCTGCAGCGCGCGGGGCGAAACCGCTTGAATAGAGAGAGCAGTCTTCGGCTTCCTACGGTGATCTATTTACCTACATCATAGACCACTGGTGGTCCTCAAAGCTCTGCCACTTCAGCGCATTTTCATCAAGAGACAGGTGGCACGATAGTGTCGTGGAGGGTGCGCTCTATAATTTATAGGTATCGCCACAGCTATTGTGGCGATACCTGAGTGCGCCCACAAAACGTGGTCACTCGCTTGCGTGCACTAAATTCACCTATAGGAGTTCTCTGTGCGTCTTGTGCTTCCACTACTTCCGACGTAAGTTTTCCTTGAATCGGCTGCTGACCCGCAGGTCGCGGGTTCAAATCCTGGCTGTGGCGGCTGCATTTCCGATGGAGGCGGAAATGCTGTAGGCCCGTGTGCTCAGATTTGGGTGCACGTTAAAGAACCCCAGGTGGTCGAAATTTCCGGAGCCCTCCACTACGGCGTCTCTCATATTCATATAGTGGTTTTGGGACGTTAAACCTCACAAATCAATCCATCAAGTTTTCCTTGAAGGTGCAGTAATAAATGAATGCATGGAAACCACTTTGCTCGTCTCAGAGGCCACTTTTACGAAAGGAGCGTGCTGCTCACTCACGAAGTGAAATTTGCGACAGTTCACGCTCGGCCTGTGTAAGCTCATTTAGTGCGTCCTTTCTTGGTGAAGTGCGTGTTTCGAGTTATGAGCTGCATGCCTTGCTCGCGTGACATTAAAATCGTTATTGCAGCATTCATTCCTTCGTCCTTGTCAAGAATTAATGAGAAATAAACACTTAACTAAACTGCAAGAAATATTTTCCATTGATTAGGCAAAAAGCCATAGGTAACATGCTGCCAACCGCTTCCGTAAAAAGGAAATAGTACCCCAGAGATCACGTAGAACACATGAAACGTACAGCCCGTTCAACATTCATGGAGATCTCCGCTACGAACAAATGAAGCAATAGCTGCTACGAAACAACACCTGCTTCATATGGCCATTTATCACGCATTATTCATATTACTATTTCTTGATGTCTGTAAATAACAAACGTCTTTCCGTTAGATTCAACATGAGGCATACGTAAGCAGGATATCTTTCTTCTGCAAGTACAAGGTCATTCAAAATTTCCCAGGCCACTATTTCAACTAATCCTGTGGCAGTGTCACCTAGGAACTTTTGACTGCATCTGCACATGCTAAAAAAATTACCAAGTGAGTTGAAAAGTCTAAATACCAACAAAGACAAGTTTCCTATTCACTGAAATCAATGTTATTTCCCCATGATCATAAAACGAAATACAGCACAGACATGCTACAAATTGTGTGAACAAAAATCGTCTTAAAATTTATTTTGTTTCGGCGACTTGTACCTGGAATTTCAAATATGAATAAGGAATATCATAACTTTCAGATATCAAGAGCCCCTGTGTTGTTTTCCTATTGTAACAGTATTGTGCAGACTTCTTTTCTGACAAAGAGGAAAAACATTTTCTGAGCAAAATCACACCAGGCGAGTACACAGCAAAAACAATTCGAAGACATTTAATTTATTCATTTCAAGACTCCTAATAGGCCTTGTCAGAGGCATTGGCTTTCAGCACAAAAATAAATAATCACACATAATAACAATACATATCATACAGAATGAAATGGCTGAAAGCAGAAACAAGTTCATAAACACACCAAAATAATGGCTGAAATATTAGTTGAAGCAAAAGGAGCAAAGGAGCAATTCAATAATATAAACAATAAAACGATTAGGGTTATGCTATGCAAAATCACCCATCCTTTTTTTGACCATCACGAATATGGCGGAAGAAATTTTCACATTTATCGAACTTCAAAACTTGTCCTGGTCGTTTAAATCCGTTGCCAAAAATTTTGCTCCCTAGTAACGAGTCTGTAGTATGACGCCGACTGAGCTAAAAGTAATCAAACAACAATTGTTTTCAAAAGTCGTTTTAGAATTCACTAAAAAATAACTTTTCCGCAAGGTAATGAAGTGATCTAATCTAAAGATAATGACTTCCTTATATATATCAATTCTTCGAGAGCTTTTTTCACGAGCAATATTGAATAATGTTTCTAGGTTTGGGATTTTTTCTGGTAACATGGCAAATTCCAAGGACACAAATAAAATATGTGCTGGTTGGAGGGTTTCCGTGACAAACGACACCGTGTTGAACACGAACGGGAACACGCCCCCGTACTCTTTATTTACTCCGAATATGTACATGTGTCTGTATGGCACGCATTCGCAGGGCATTGCCTCGGTAGGGGTGGCATGTCACAACGTAAACATGATAACAGCTGAACGACTACGCCACACTGGTGACCTTTTTGACATGCTACAAATTAAAAATAATTTATGCACTGAAGTTTAGCAGGTATTCCTGAAAAATTGTGAATTTCACTTTTTTTTTTGGAAAACCCTCTGTATTCAGCATAGAAATCTTGCCTTGGTGGTCGGACAAAAAATACGCACAAAATTTCATTTTGAAGCTCTATGTACTACCTCAATATAGGTGAAGTTACTAAAGGGTATTATTTTTGAAACTCGAGAAGTATTTTTTGAAGTTATGTATCTCCACCAGCTTTACCCCTACTTAACTCAAGCAGCATGAAGCACTCACAAGGGAAATCTTCAACAGACTTCCACAGACCTAAGGTACACACAGCAAGCTTGAGGCGGTGCAATTGAAAATTTAATGGAGCTATCATCTACATTCTATTGCCAACCGAGGTGCGCTACAATGAATGTCGCTAGTGTGTGGAGACCACTAGCGTAGAAAAAAGATATTTTTCGCGTGGGGGTGGTGTGTGCAGAGAAGGCGACATCGGTCATACTTCATTTTTTTAACCTAAATGTATGTAAGGAGAGGGTGCCAATGCGGGGCGCCGGCTACTCTTCGGTGATACTTCATGCACATTCTTGTGTGTTTGTAGTGTGCATGTAGGTATGCACATGCAGAACTAAGAAAATGACAGCATATATAAGAAGTGGATGATGATGATGTGTGGGGTGAAGCTTCTGAGGGTTTTATCGGTAACCGTGAATCTGATCATCAATAAACTAGGCGACTACGAACCGGTCACAGTAAAAGGACAATCCACGGCTTTAGGATAAAAAATACCCGGACTGTGTTGCAGGCGGGGGGAGGGGGGTGTTAACCAGTTCCTTCTGCCTTCCTGGCTATGCCACTGGTGATGACACCCAGGTGAACCATCAAGCCAATAAAAAGTATACAGTACACAATTATCTTTTATGCACAACATAAACGAGACTATCGCCTTGGCTACCAGCTCTTAATTTGAAGTTTTTTCACTTCTGTATTCATAAGAGAGGCTTTGGGTCTCAGGGAGCAGGGTGCTCACCTGACAGCCAGAAAAATAAGAAACGGTTGTTTTACGATAGCGTTTATCAGTGTACTGCATCAATGCTACTAGCATGCTGTAATACATTTGTACTGAATATGACTAAATAATTTTATTAAGCGCATAAAACACACCTGCTGTATTTGCAGAACTCCCAAGGAAAGCGGGATGTCTGACTTTATATTTAAAAGCTGCATGGCTCACCTCTAAGTCACCACACTGAACCTAGTCCTTATAGCACCCCTCCTTTGGCAATGAAATGCAGATGATAACCATATTCCCATTTCAACTGCTCTGTAGAGAGCACCAAATTCGCTTTCTGTATTCCAGGTCAGTTGGATTTTGCTGAAGATTGCACTTGAGAGTGTGTCATGTCGCTTGAGTTAAGTTGGTGAAAACTGGTGCAGATATATATTAAAAATCATTTTCGAATTTAGGAATATTGCCCTAGTATTCCACCTATAAGTAGTTTCTCCACAGAGCTTTAAAATGAAATATTGTGCATATATATAGTCCGACCACCAAGGCAAGTTTTTGATGCTCAATACAGAGGTTTTCCCAAACAAAGTGACACTCACAATTTCTTTCAGAGTATCTGCTATAACACCAGTGCCTAAATAATTTTTAATTTGTGGCATGTTGATAAGCCTCCAGTACATATTTTATGTGTGTCCTTGGAACTTACCATGTTCTCAGAAAAAAGCCCTAATTAATGGCAACTTTATTTAAAATTGCTCGTGTGAAAAGCCCTCAAAGAATTTATATATCTAATTAAGTCATTATTTTAAACTTAGATAACTTCATTACCTTGCCAGAAATGTCTTTTATTGAGTGCATTCCAAAAACTTATTTTGAAAAAAAATTGTTCTTTGACACTTTATACCTTACTTGGCGCCAAACAATAGGCTCTTATGAATGGGGAGGAAATTTTTGGCAACAAAAATAAATGACCGGGATGAGCTTCGCACTTCGACAAATATGTGGAAGTTTTATCAGCCATATTTGTGATGGTCGGAAAAACGTTGAATGATTTGGCTTGGAATGACTCATTGGAGATAACATCAACAGATAATTCAAGAAATGTGTCAACTAAATAGTTTTAAAAATCAGAGAAAAGAGGCTTATGCGTGCTACATGCGGCATTGCCTCTCTGTTGCAGAAGGCATCTTCAGATAGGCAGAAACGTTAATTACGTCAGTACTTATAAAATTTTACACAATTATCTATTTAACCAGTGGTAATAGCTGGTCGGGTTGAAAGGGTGAATTGAACTCCTTCCTACAAATAGCTCGTAGCCAGTTTAAAATTTAGGAAAAGCGGCCACTGGTAATCACCGCAGAGCGATGCATTCTGCTCAGTTTAGCGGACGAAAGGCAAACCGGCGCATCAAAGAGTGCATCTACCATTCACTTAGACAATTCCCTTCATGGCGACACTGTTTTTCTTGCATTGGGGGAGAAGATAAAGTGAGAGTCGATAAGCGGGCAGAAAGCAAAGTGCCTAAATTGACGGTTGATAATGGCTAGAGAAACAGTTTAATCATCGGGGACGTTGTCGAAATGAATGGTGGTGTGCTTCTTCATTCTTCCTGAAGAAGCACACCACCCCATCCGGGCGTGACCCCATGGATGGGGTGGTGTGCTTCCTCAGGAAGAATGGTTTGCGTGTGCTAGTGTCGGACAAAGAATGTGGTTTTGTGCTCACGAAGAAAGGGATCTTCGAAGTTAAGGCCACTGACGCCATACGGAAGAACTTCAAGGAAGTGCGAGTTTCTGCCCCCAAGGTAAAGTCTAAGGCTGTTGCCTTGTGTAATGAGCACGGACTGACAAGGCTGGCAAAGAGCACTACTGAGCGAAAGAGAGACAAGCTGTATGTATTTTTAGTGCGAAAACTCACAAACCAGATATGCCTTATAGGACCATTGTCAGCGAAAATAGTACGTGGCAGGTGATGGTGAGTCGTTACACGTTGAAACAATTTAACCCTCTCGTGTTAGACGACACGTTCGCTGTCAAGAATTCCTGTGACATAATTGAGTATCTTCAGGACAGTAGCTCTATAGGACATTTTTTCTCTGTCGATGTCGAGGATCTATTTTATTCTGTACAACACAGGAAGTTACTCGGGTGCGTGCTGTCATGCATAGAGAACAATGAGTCTATGTCTTTTATGAACCATGCCGGGGTTCCGGTAGAGAGTTTTTTAGCCCTCTTAGAATTTTATCTTGGAGCAACGTTTACTTCATTTGAAGACAAGTTGTTCGTACAAAAGAAAGGTATTTGTATTGGTTCGTGTGCAGCGCCTGTGCTGTGTAATATCTTCCTGGCTCAGATTGACCGACACCTTGACTCTGTTTTGTCCAGAGACAAGGTGTTACGCGTTTTTAGATACGTTCACGAATTTTTGGCTCTTTTGAAAAAAGAGTCAAATGAGCACTACTCTGCATGTGTCACTTTTATTTTAGATAAGTTTAGAGCATTTGGACAAGGGCTCAAGTTTACACATGAGCTTCCTGTCAATGAAGAATTGCAGTTTTTAGATCTTCATCTCAGGCTTGACAAAAACCATGTGTGTTGGATGTATCAGCCTCGTGCTCAGAAGACTTTTTTTGCCGTATCATACCGCTGATTTTGAAGTAGTAAAAAGGGTCATTGCTAGTACGAGCTTACAGTTAGCTCTTACTAGGCCTTGCCATTACGTTCTTGAAGAAAGTTTCAGGGAGCAAATAACCAGGCTCGTGTTTTCCTTTGTTGGTGTTAACGACAGTGTGCGAAGCTTTACTGAGAAAATGTCGACATGACACAACCGGCGATTCTGGCACAAAAGAAAAAACACAGAAGAAGCGACCTGTTGTCATTCCGCATGTGCACAGAGTGGCTCATTCATTGAAGCACGTCGCCTCTCGTTTCTAGGTCCCCGTCGTGTTCTCGGCACCTTGGAGGCTTTCGCGCATTTGTGCTCGGTCGTGTGGTGTACCAAGTGCTCATTGTTTAAAGAAGCACGAAAGGAAGTTTTTGAATTGTTTGGTAGGCATTGTGTACTTGATCCTGCTCAGTTGTGGCAAGGTGTGCATTCGCCAGTCGGGCCGTTGTATACACGATCGCTTAAGGGAACATGCACTGTCAATAAGAAACGGCATGGGTTCGCATTTGCCGCATAATTGTAAGGAATTCTCGTGTGAACCGCTAAGGCACCGTACGAGAATATTGCTAAGAAGCAAAGACAAAGTGGCACGTGAATAAGCAGAGGCGATGTTTATTAGACAATTTGGTGAACAATGTATCAGGGTTCCATCTCTGTCATTGTATAATAATGAGTTTGATTTTCTATCTGATAGATTGTGATTATAGTTGGTTGGTCTCTTCTTGTAGTTGTACGCTTGCGTGAGGGTTTTATTAGACGAGCTTCACTTCAATAAAAGTCAGTTGTGAGTGTGCGCTTTACCGAGTTTCTTCTTTTGTCTTTTAAGTTTGCGCAAATTGATGTTCTGCACAGTTACACACCAACTAGCCCGACAGCATACGTTACTGTTCTCTCTGGCTGTTCGCACCTCGGTGCTACCTGCCACCAGCCACCTTTAATTAGACAATGCAGAGAAGATGAACTTTGGCCCGACGGGGTGAACACGCGTTACACGCCGGTAGGCTGCAGCGCGCCAAGCTTTCACGGTAGATAGCGTCTCGTCTTACGGCACAGCGGCGTACCGCCACCGTAAACGAAGGTACAGTAACAGAGCTCACCTAATGCCGCCAGCACAAAGGGAGGCGCATATATTACACGGCTGCACTATGGTGCTGACAAGCCCAAACACTGTCGGCATAGAGTAATGCAACTGCTGTGGACAAATTATCAGAGAGCAATGAAAATGTCACGCTCGAAATGTAAACACGACCAACGCAATGAATCCGTAATTTCCGTAAATGCTGTATTTTCTGCTCCCGGTACGCACTCTGTTCCAAAAAAAGTATGCATGATACAAGCCACACTAAAACGACATCGAAAAATGAGCACTGCGTTTGTAGCCTTGACCTTACTCGAAGCGGCCTAATCTGAGATATTGCGTAGGTACTACATGACACAGATACGGCACGAGCTGTAATTCAAACGGCGAGTAAATGAGAAGTTAGGCACTCACTTCTAAGATGAAGACCAGATAAAAAGCAGCGCCGGCCGGGTCCCGTTCTGTGTGTGCGTCTTCCGGCGTTTGAGGAGCGTAGTCGGGCTTATGCCTAGAGTAGTGACTGCCGACGGAGTGACGATGGTGGTGCGGCCGCCACGGTCGAATGGTTCCTCTTTCCGCGATGCCCGCCTAAACCACCGTTTCGGGAACTAAGGCAGTTTCAAAAAATAAAAGCGGTGCAGAACACGTCGTGGCAATGGATGCAATCACAGAGGCAGGAAAGGTAGGAGAGGCCCTGAAGTCACTCGTTGTGAAGCCGCGACGAAGCCGGACGTCAGCCATATTGACTGGGCAAATTCTCCTCTCTTGTTTACATCCGAGTGTAAAGCAGAAGGCGTGACTTTCTCTCCGGCTCGGAAAGCACGTGAGCTGCGCAGCGCGCGTGTCGTGACGATCCGAAACTAATGAAACGGTGCTCAACACTCTGGCCAGCGCGACACCTTCTTGCGAAATCATTTCGTCCCAGTATTAAAAGTGACGAACAGCTTACCGACAGCGAAGCAAGTACAAGGAAACACGGCTAGGTGCACTGAGAACGGTGAGTGTTTTCACGTCATCAATTCAGCAACTGTACAGACAACAAGATCGATCGTGCGCCTTCTCTTGTTGCATTCCGCCACGCGGACGACGCAGCGTCCGGTCACTGTGTCTGTTTCCGCGTGAAACTCACTGACGTCAGCATTCTGCGACCGTGGTGACATTTGAACGCGGTTCCTGTTACGTTGAGATTACATGCAATGCTTGGGGAGAGTATACAAAGCGGAAGAGAAAAGGTGTTTTATTACGCACATGCAAGTTGTTACTATACACACACAACACGAAACTACGTATGTGCAGATGGTCCTCATGGCCTCTTGCTGGGGTCAACAGCGTCGTCCGTTGTCACAAGCAGGAGCACTGCCCAACCGTTACTGATTTGGAAGGCGTTCGTTGTCGTTCTGCTTCGTCATGGTGCCCAACACTATTTCGCTGAACACTAATTGCTTCATCCGCGTCATCCGCCGCACGACATATGGATATGCACTCGTTCTACGCACTGTTGAAATCCGGTAATGAACAAAGAGATTTGTAAACGTTGCTAAGAGTACAGTAACTCTCACGAGAACACTGCGTAAACAATAACGTGGCGCAGAACACGGATATTGTCCGCCACGGCTCAGCATGAAACCTGGGGAGGCACACATGCCACCGCCAGCCGTGGCCGCTCACTGCTAGACCAGCTCCAATGCGCAACACGTAATCATAGCAACGACACCATTGTGCCCAGTGAATATTGCCACCAGGATGTCATTTTCTCTATACTTTTCACGCCGCGCGCTGGCTGGCCATTCCCTCTCCTACCTTTCCTTCCTCCGTGGATGCAATGATTGAATGTGACGGCCATATTAGTATAAATTTCTGGTGGTCATCCGTATTGCAAATGATTACTTTCGTTTAATTTTTTCTGGACAGAGGAGACACTTGTTCTTTGCACTATTCAGTGAAACATCATTGGTAAACGTGTGCTGTATCTATATTATTCGCGAAGTGGTGAAGTCTGTGATTCTTAAACGTGTGCTGTATCCCTGATGTGGCGAAGGGGTGGAGTGTATTTATTTCCTGGACACTATGTCCGCTTTTCTGACCGTAAATACGCGACATTTTTTGCAGTGTAGCTTTGTGACGACACATTTCTATTTCCTGCTGTAGCGATTTCCAAGACAAGAATAATCAGTCATGTTTTTGCATTGCGTAGATCGTTTTTATTGTGTGTGAATTATGTGTGCTTGAGCTGGTAAGATAAGTATCTGTAACAAAGAAGAGGAGAACAACGTTCTCGCCTTGTTCTTCGCTATAGCTTTGTGTGCATGTCCGTGAAAGCTCGAAAAGCTTGTTAATAACAAATCTAATGGTGCTGTCTTGAATTTTGTTGTTGGGTTCAATACCAGAATTAAATAGTATATATTGAAAATGCAAAATGTTTTTGCCAATACTCAGCATTGACCAGAAATACATCAAATGAGCATTATAATTTGACAGCCTTGGCGACATTTCTTGTTTTAATTGGATTACTGAAATAAATGTATGCATTCCAACGCTTTCTGGGACTATTGCTGCCGTACCATTTAAAGGTAAAGGGCTCAAATTTATATGTCAGGAATAAAGGGGCCCAAGGCTTGTGCCGAAGTTATGGAAGTTGCGACGGTGTGCAGCACCACAGAACATTACTTTATGGTCTGCAGCACTGTCGTGCCCAGATACGTGATTGGCCGCATAAATGCTCCTGACACACGGTGGAAAAACGGGCACAGCTTTCAGAGTGCCGTAAAACGAAGACGGAAGGAGTCAGCGTCTCTTCAACGGTGAAAGCAGTGGGCACCCGGTATAGTGCAGGCCAGTGGCATGATGGTGCCGGAGAGCAGCCGTACAACTGGATAGACGCCGAGCGAGGCTCCCCAGAACTGTGGCACTTCGTCACAGAAGTTTTCGGTGCACCGGCATCCTGTTAAGAAGGCGAAGGATGACTGCAGCCCACGTGGCAGTTCTCGGAGTGCCACGTAATCGGTTAGGCTAGGTGGCGAGCTTATAGCACAAAATAAGTGTTTAGGCATAACCTGCCGAGTTCCACAACGGCCGAAAAATGAGAAGAAAACAAATGGAACAGGCGGATGCTGGTCGACAACGACGACACGTCTTCAAGGACTTCGACTCCGGGCCACTCCATCGTTTGTTTTTCTGAGCGGCCGTCACATAAAGTAAGACATTCTTAAGCTATCGTTCATGTAAGAATATCGACAAAGAAGCATAGCGGCTATATATTGGCTAGATCTAGAATGAACCTAAAATTGAATGGTAGGTAGTTTTTGTTTTGATCGCACACAAATCAGTAGTGTGTACAATTTTTCTGAAAGATGAAAACCCCACAAGACAGTTGCTAATAGCCTTTCGAGTCTGAACAAGCACGTAACGGCGACCGTAGTGCGATGAAGGCAGACAATCGGGTCATATGCGAATCGACGACGACACCAGTTTCACGTCTACAAATACTTCTGCGACAAAAAAGTGTTGTCTTCTTACTGTTCACGCGGACAACAGTAACAGTGAGACGTAAGATTAGGGCGCGCGACAGGCTTATGAGTAGCCAATGAGATGCCATAGTGAGCAGACCAGACTCAAGTTATTGTCGAACTTTATGTATATCGAACGCGAATCATTTCTTAGCAAACTTTAGCGACTTTGAGCGTATCTATCTATCTATCTATCTATCTATCTATCTATCTATCTATCTATCTATCTATCTATCTATCTATCTATCTATCTATCTATCTATCTATCTATCTATCTATCTATCTATCTATCTATCTATCTATCTATCTATCTATCTATCTATCTATCTGTCTGTCTGTCTATCTATCTATCTATCTATCTATCTATCTATCTATCTATCTATCTATCTATCTATCTGTCTGTCTGTCTGTCTGTCTGTCTGTCTGTCTGTCTGTCTGTCTGTCTGTCTGTCTGTCTGTCTGTCTGTCTGTCTGTCTGTCTGTCTGTCTATCTATCTATCTATCTATCTATCTATCTATCTATCTATCTATCTATCTATCTATCTATCTATCTATCTATCTATCTATCTATCTATCTATCTATCTATCTATCTATCTATCTATCTATCTATCTATCTATCTATCTATCTATCTATCTACCTATCTATCTATCTATCTATCTATCTATCTATCTATCTATCTATCTATCTATCTATCTATCTATCTATCTATCTATCTATCTATCTATCTATCTATCTATCTATCTATCTATCTATCTGGCTACCTACAACGTTTAGCTCTCCTGGCCATTTCTATTATGGTATCTTTATACTGAAGGAATGCAGACAGCAGGGAACAACAAGCATTATCACGAGAGGAAGGCACCACGTGCTCGGCACTCGGGCACCACCATCTTCCTCGTCTTGTGGCTATCTCTGATCGTCCGCCTATTCGTTGGGCTCGTCAAATAAACCTCCTCACAATTGGGGGATCGTGCTGGGTAACCACATCACCTACGCCCTGGAGCTCCGATCTCGCACCCTGCCATCGACGATGCAAATTCACGCTGCCCAATTGACAGTACCTCTCGCGGCCGCTCCTTACCCCGGTCCAATTCACCATCGAAACGCCCCGATCATTGCGGTCACTGAAGACCATGATGTCGAGTACTGGCTATCGTTCTACGAAAAAGACAGGGGACCCAACAGGTGGGATGGCACTGCTAAGTTGGGCACTGTCAACGTGGTGAAGCTGTGGTGTACGAACCACAAAACCAAGTTCGCTAGCTGGCCCGTTTCAAGGAGGCAATATTCACCGCTTTTTGTCGCCCTAACTGACGGAAGCTACGTGCCGAACAACGTCTGTGAAACTGGGCACAGGAACCAGGTTAAGCTTCCACCTCGTATATAGAAGACGTAATTGATCTCTGCCGGCCCGATGAGTGAGAGTACCGAGATACAGCCCAATATAAAGGGTGTCGGCGATGACGTTTTTCAGATGTTCCTCGTCGAATCTCCTAGCACTGTGGCAGAAGTGGTGACTGCGCCAAAACTATGAAGAATTGAGGAGGCACGAACTCTGACTTGACGTTAATCTCGGATGCTCCTATTAGTGACCGTACTGAGCGTCATACCTGCCCAGACTTACCCCTTACCTTTTCGCACAAGTGAACGACTTCATGTGAGAGGAAACAGTTCGGCAGCTTTCTCTACGACCTTTTGCTCAACGCCAGAAGCTCTTGCCGCAGCAGCCACTGCGTCACCCAACATCAGTGGCTTCCATGGTCCGACATGTGGTCCAGGAGTGGATTTCCGAGGCAATGCTGGTGCCCTTTCAGCTGCACCCTGTCAGCGCGCCTCTAATCTTACCCTGAGACAGTTAAGCGGCAACAGTTACACCAGCCCCCGCCGTTTCAGGAATCGCCGCACACCTGAGCTCCGACTCAGCCGTCCACCACATGGGCTCCTACCATTGCTACGACAGCCCCAACTCACCCGTCCGCCGCTAGGGCTCCTCCCCTCACGGCCAATTCCTGGAACACGCGCGATAACCAGCCCATCTGTTTTGCATTTGGTGGCCCTGGCCATTTCACTCGATACTGCTGCCGTTGCGTGTCATTATACACAGATTACCGGACGCAAAACAGCTACACGGACATTTCTCTATGTCGTTTTGATAATTCGGGCCCTCAGTCAAGCGTGTCGTCATGGGATTATCCGTGAACTGCGTCTGGTCGTTCAACTTCACGCCGTCGTCACTCCTAAAAAACCACGCGTCGTCGGACAACTTCGCATACGAGGGAAACTAGCCGCCGCTGTTCAGGAGGCAAGAACTGCGCTGTCGAAATGCTCAAGCACTCGAACTTTGTCAGCATATATTTTCGAAGTTTTTGTAGAAGGTACTCGCGCATAAACTCTTGTTGACACCGGCGCTGCCGTTTCCGAACTAGACGTCAAACTTTGCCGCAAGCTTCGAAAAGTGACTACGCCTCTTGATATGGTGTCCTTGCATACAGCGAATGGGGAACCTGTTCGGCCTGTAGCCGCCTGTACTGCCGCGACCGATCATCACAAAAGACGACTCCACTGTCGAGTTTATTGTCCTTTCATCAAGGTCATACGACATCACACTTGAATGATATTTTTTTTTATTTCGTAACAACGCCGTTATTGATTGTGCATAATCCGAACTTGAACTCTTCCAGTTTTTCGACCAACCCGCCGACTACGCTCAGCCTTCTGTAGTCAAATTTGTCGTCAAACAAGGCACATCAATTTCTCCGACAGCAGCTGTGTTGCTCCCCGTATTCTGTCACGGCGTTAGAGACGAAGCTGCGTTGTTCGAACTTTCATGTCTCTTCCTTAGTCGAAAACCACTTCTTCTGTTTTATTTAACCCTCTAAACTTCTGAAGAAAACAATGCTCTCAGCCTCATCAAACCCGTTCCGTATTCCGTCGAATTGTTTCAAGGCGAATCTCTTGGACGCGTGCACGCAATTTACAAAAGACAGATTTTTAGTATGCCACCACATTCTGCCGATGACTATAATGCCATCAGTGCCATCAACGCTTCTGATGTAGTACTTTTCGAGCTTCTCAATTTATCGATTGCCGACGAACTGTCACCATCTGAACGCTCTGAGCTTCTGCGGCTGCTCTACCATTTCTGCAAAACCTTTTGACGTTGCTCAACCTACTCAGAGCTGATATTCCACTTGACTTTGAGCGTATCTATCTATCTATCTATCTATCTATCTATCTATCTATCTATCTATCTATCTATCTATCTATCTATCTATCTATCTATCTATCTATCTATCTATCTATCTATCTATCTATCTATCTATCTATCTATCTATCTATCTATCTATCTATCTATCTATCTATCTATCTATCTATCTATCTATCTATCTATCTATCTATCTATCTATCTATCTATCTATCTGTCTGTCTGTCTGTCTGTCTGTCTGTCTGTCTATCTATCTATCTATCTATCTATCTATCTATCTATCTATCTATCTATCTATCTATCTATCTATCTATCTATCTATCTATCTATGACATTTAGCTCTCCTGGCCATTTCGATAACCGTATCGCTACCCAACTTAGTACGGCATAACATAACTGTATGAAGAACATATTTGACTAGTCATAACATGAAATCAAGATATGTATGTCATGTAGCACCATGACTGCATGCCACACTCATGCGCTCACGGCCGTTTCGCTAGCGTCACATATACCAAATTTCATATTACAGTACGGTAATGGATGACGAAGGTATGTGGCTGGTGCAAACATGATGATCATGAGATGTGTGTCATGTAACAACAAGACTACATGACACGATCATGATGCACTGGCAGCCGTTTCGCTAGCTTCACTTACACCAAATTTGGTATTACGGGACGTGAATGGATGACGAAGCTATGATACTGATGCAAACATGATAAACCTTAGCTGCGTGTCTTGTAACAACATGACTACATGCTACGCTCATGATGCGCTCGCGGCCGTTTTGCTAGCTTTACATGTACCAAACTTGCTTTTACGCCACGCGAACGGACGATATAGATAAATCACACATCCAAACCTGATAATCTCGACATGCGTGTTATGTAAAAACAGAACTACATGTCACACTCATGATGCGCTCGCGGCCGTTTCGCTAGCTTTACTTGTACCAAGTTTGGTATTACGGGGTGCAAATGAATGACGAAGGTATGATACTGGTGCAAACATGATAAACAATGGATGGGTGTCATGTAACAGCATGACGACATGCTAAGCTCATGATGCGCTCGCGGCAATTTCGCTAGCTTCACATGTACCGAACTTAGTAGTACGTGACGAGAACGGACGACATAGGTAAATGGCATATCCAAACATGATAATCACGACATGCGTGTCATGTAACAACATGACTACATGCCACACTCATGATGCGCTCGCGGCCGTCTCGCTAGCGGCACTTATACCAAATTTGGTATTTTAGTACGTGAATGAATGACGAAGGTATTTGGCTGGTGCAAGCACACTGATCATGAAATGCGTGTCATGTAACAACATGACGACATGCCGCGCTCATGATGCGCTGGTGGCCATTTCGCTAGCTTCACTTATAACAAATTGGGTATTGCGGGACGTGAATGAATGACGAAAAAGTGATACTGGTGCAAACATGATAATCATGAGATGCATGTCATGTGAGAACATGACTACATGCCACAGTCAAGGCGCCAATTCATTTTGACATGACGCAGTGTGCGTGCTCGCCGGCATTTGTTTCATTACGCTTATTTCTTTGCCACGCCAAATGTCAGTCCTGCCATATACTCGCAGGCGCGCACCGCGCAGCGTTGCTTTGACGCATGCGCGTTTCAGCGCGTCCGGCGTCTCTCCGTAACGAAAAAAGGGAGACGCAATGTTGTTAGAGTAACGCATTGGCACGAAATGCAGCATGTCACATTTCGCGCCGGTTGCCGTCAGGCCGCGCCGACGGATGCTGGTCGCGCTTGGCGTCAGATTGTAGAGTGCTCGCGTTTTGCTAACGTAGCGTCACTGTGCCCTGCGTGCGCGCGCGCTGATGCTACATTGGAGTATATTGGGCCCTTCACGATGGGCTCGCGGGCGTTACGCTAGCTCCACATATACCAAATTTGGTGTCAATTGACGACAATAAATGACAAAATATATGACTAGTGGAAGCATAATGCAGTCACGCGTGTCGAGTAAGAACATGACAACATGCCACGCTCACAGTGGGCTCGCGGTAGTTTCGATAGCTTTACATATGCAAAATTTGGTATCACGTGACTTTAATGGATGACGAAGGTAAACGACGCATCCGAACGTGATAATCATGACATGAAGTCATTATGGCATCATGTCCCTCCACCTCATAACGTGTTGATTTTAAAGTGGCATTTATCAGCATTTCTAATTTGTGTATTATTGATTCCCACTGTACGTGGGATCTGCCAATATTTTTTCCCTTACATTGACACCGATTCCAACGCGCCAGGACGACAGCGACCATACCGTGTTTCCACCGCCGAAGGTCAGGATGTCTCTGAACAGGTCGACGATATGCTGAACGGTAATGTTATCCCATCTTTTCAATGTTCATGGGCATCAACTGTCCTTGTTAAAAGAAGGACGGTTTGATTCGCTTCTCCGTGGATTACAGGCTCCTGGATAAGATCACTCTAAAAGACGTATAACCTTCACCCAGGATTGATGACCCCCTTGATTGCTTACATGGTACCCTGTTTTTTTCACCGTAAGATTTGCGTTCAGGCCGTCGCCTTTAGCAGATGCCGATCCTCCGAAAAAACAGCCTTCGTGACACCCAACAGGATATACGAGTCCAATGTCACGCTTTTTGGCCTCTCCAACGCACCCGCCGCCTTCAAGCTTATGAAGGACCCGGTTTTGCAGGATTTTAAATGAAACATATGCATCTGCTACATCGGCGATATCGTCGTGTTTGCACCCGATTTCGCAACACACCTTGTACTCTTAAAACATGTCCTTACGTGTTTAAAGAGTCCTCAGCTCACACTGAATCTCAAGAAATGCCACTTCGTTGCTCGGAAGCTCACAATTTTTCGTCTCGTCGTAAAAAAAAGATGAGTTCTTCCCGACCCGAATTAACCGAGAGCTCTTGCTGAATTACTCAAACCGACAACACTAGAACAGTTACGCAGCTTCGTAGGATTATGCTCTTACTTTCGTCGGTTTGTGCGCAATTATTGCACCTTTGACTCAACTTCTAAGCAGTGCCAACGATGCCTCGTCGTTGTCTTCCGAATGTGATCACGCATTCACCACACTTCGCCATGTTCTGAAATCGTCACTACGGTCCCATATTTGCAAAGGAGATTAATACAGACACGAGCAGTGTTGGCCTTGGTGTAGTCACGCTAGACGGTAGCCCAGGTCCCTGAGTACGTCATCGGCTACGCCAGTAGAACGCTCACCAAGGCTGAGTTAAACTACAGCGTTACCGAAATAAGTGCTTGGCCATACTTTAGACGCTTGTCAAGTTCCATCCATACTTATTTGCCGCATGTCTGCTGTAGTTACGGGCCATCATGCAATCTGTGGGTAGTCGTCGTTGCTGAATACATCAGGTCGCCTTGCTCGTTGGGCTCTCCGAATTAAGGAGTATGACATCCGCGTCGTATACCATTCCGCTTACCAACATGCCGATGCTGAGGTGCTCTCGCGATCACCACTGTCCACTGAGGCTGCCTTCATATATTCTATAGAACACGCACTGTCAGTTCTTGACATCGACACAATCTCCTCGGAACAGCTCGACGATCCATGGATAGTTTCGCTTCTGGACGCTTTATCTTAGGGACTGACACTTCCAACCACTACATCAATGCAACGCTAGCATTCGCACTTCACGATTCGAAGTGGCCTCTTGTGCCGGAGCAATTGCTTACCAGACGACAGGAAGTGGCTGCTCGTTATTCCCCGAAATCCTCGCTCTACAATCTGTGCATCATTCCACTCCGGCCCACATTGCCCTCATGCATGTCCTCAAGACCTGCGAACGGTTATGGAAAAGGTACCACTGGCACGGAATGTATACCTTTGTTCTACACTTTATTCGCGGCTGCGAAGAGTGTCAGCGACGGAAAAAGCCATCGCATCGCAAAGCAGCTCCCCTACAGCCGCTTGCGTGCCCCGACCGCCCATTTGATTGCATCGGAATGGAACTTTATAGACCCCTGCCATTGACCACGGCAGGTAACCGGTGAACTATCGTTGCTGTGAATAACCTGACACAGTACGCCAAAATCGCTGCTCTTCCTACGGCAACCACTAAGGACGTCGCCGCTTTCATCCTCCGTTGTTTTGTGCAACATCATGGCCCTACTTGCGAACTCCTCAGTGACCAGGGCCGTGAATTTTGTATCCGATGTAGATAGATAGATATGTGGGGTTTAACGTCCCAAAACCACCATATGATTAGGAGGGACGCCGTAGTGGAAGGCTCCGGAAATTTCGACCACCTGGGGTTCTTTATAGTGCACCCAAATCTGAGCACACGGGCCCACAGCATTTCGCCTCCATCGGAAATGCAGCCGCCGCAGCCGGGATTTGATCCCGCGACCTGCGGGTCAGCAGCCGAGTACCTTAGCCACTAGACCACCGTGGCGGGGCTTCTATCCGATGTAATTGAAGCACTTCTTCACTAGTGCCATATTGCACACAGGATAAGTACTGCTTACCACCCTTAGACGAATGGCTTGACTGAGCGCTTTATTCAAACACAGGGTGAAATGCTTGTGACGCATGTTGCATCCGACTAAACAAACTGGGATCTGGTTATTCCGTTTGCTATCTACGCGTTGTAGGGGTCTGGAAATGGCGAGCGAGCAACACGCCACCTCCTTACATTTAACGGACACAGTAGACATGGTTGGTACAAACCAAAGAACAATACACATTTAATAAACGTTTTAGAAGGACGATATCCGCCGAATCGATACATCAATTGTAGTTAACACACTACCATACAAACAACATACCACATCAACACACCAAACACACAATAACACGACAAACACACAATAACATAAGGCGGCGTCGCCAACGCTTGACTTACCACATGGGACCCTGGTGCGAAGCCCGCAGTGCCGAGCACCGGGGACCCACGCTACAGACAACCGTTCACGGCAACCGCCACACGCCGAAGAGACTCGCCCCACTCTCGTCCACCACCAAGGCCTGCCTTCCGCCAGGGGTCACCGCCGGCACTACCACTCTACCAACAGAGGTATTCAAAGTGAACAGAACGCGACCTATCGCCCGGCGGTCGTCACCCGAAATGCAGCTTTGCGGCCACACGGCGCAAACAACTTTACAGGAGGTGTCAGCACCCCTACAGCGTATAACACCGCTACCCAAGCGACCACTGGTTTTTCCCCGTTCTTTATTCTATATAACCGCCAACAATCCCACACAATCGACACTTTGCTACCATACGCACCAGATGCATCTGAGTGCATGACCATGTCCGAAGCCGCCCGTCACGCCGAAGAACATCGCCAACTAGCGAAGTATTTTACTACGGCCGACCAGCAACGCCAGAAAGAAGCCCGCTATGACAACCACCCTCCTGCCACGAACTTCGTCCCTGGAACTCTTGCATGACTGCATGTGCCACCCTTTTCCCTTGGTTTGTCTACCGAGCTACTCTAAAATTACCATGGTTCATACCACGTGGTGGAGTGCCAATCCCCTGTCAATTACGCCTTTCAACCGCATACGCCACTCGGTGACGTTCTCCTTTTATCTGTGCCTCCTTACATCTGTATCGGAATCGGTATGGCATAACATGTCTGTATGAAGAGCATGAGAAACTAGTCATAACATTAAAATCATGATATTGCTACGGTACGGCACAAATGAACCTAGTAGGAAAGAGGACGATGTTTAGTGCAGGCTCGTGCAGACTGGGCTCCATGTTGTATGCCTGCATGTTTATCTAAAGTAAAGGTAATTTTCAGACGCCTTCTAACCGTAAAATTTTGGTGGAGAGTGCGGGTCTTCCCACAGTCAACATCTACGAAGATTCTACACAGGTGGACGTTCCTTGGCTGTCCATGCAATGCCTTATAGAGACGAGAACAAGAATTCTTCGGAGACGACACCCAAACCATGCTTTGTCCAAGTACGCAGCAACCAACAGTACCGCATCCAGCCACTACTAACCACACCGTAACCTCACCCAACCACGTGACCCAGGCATCTTTTCGGGCAGTGCCAGTACTGACGTGGAGGAGTGGCTTCAGCTGTACGAACAGGTGAGCACTCTGTACAACTGGGATCCGATGGTCATGTTGGCCAACATAACTTTGATGGCACAGCTAAAGTTCGGTTTTACATCCACGAGGAACAGATCACGAGTTGGGACATCTCTAAACAGAAACTCATCGATCTCTTTGGCAAGCTCATTTGGGCGTCGTCGCGCTGCGCAGGAAGAACTAGCGTGCCAACTCCAGTCCTGCACCGAGTCATACGTTACATACATACAAGCGCTCGCCATCTGCCGGAAAGTTGACGACAAGATGCCGGAGTCTGAAAAGGTCGCGCACATCTTCGAAGAAATCGCTGATGACGCCTTCACTCTCTTCGTGTTTCGAAACTCATCGACCGTAGACGACGTTGTTAATAAATGCCGACGCTTCGAAGACGCGAAAAATTGTCGTATCACTTAAAACTTTTCACGTCTACCCAACACAGCTGCAACATCTACCAGTGAAGAGCCCGTTTGCCACCAGCCACTGCAGCTTGCGACAATATCGTGCGCAACGTTCGCCCTGAAATCGAGGCAGCATCTCCCCTGTCTGACCATGTCCGGGCTCCCGACGACTCTCGCGCCACGATTTCTTTGATCAAGAGTGTTGTGTGCCAGCAACTGGCTAACGCCAGACTTCAGACGCTATGTCTCATTGACCAACCTGACTACTGACTGCCCAGTACACCTAATATGTCCCGCGGACCAAACAACCCCTCACGTTACCTGAACTAGGCAGAATGGCAAACTTCCAGTGACAGGCTGATCTGCATCAACTGTGGACGAGTCGGTCATATTTCATGTCATTCCCGCACTTCCTGGAATTGGCAACCATGGTCGCATTATGCCAACACCCGACGCCCACCTGCTGGTTTTCGGATACCGGTCCATGTGGAACAAGACGATGTTTCGCCATCCAGGACCGGCCAAACGAACCGTTCCCCGTCCCCCTCTGGATGCATGTCCCGCTCAGCTAACCGACATCGCTCTCCCTCACCTTCCTATCACCAGTGCTCAGAAAACCGATGGGCGCAGCTCCTAGAGGTGAGCCTGCTTCAACAACCCGAGCCGAAATTCCTTCACACACTATACTCGGACACAACATTTCGAATAAATTAAATATTTACGATACTTCTGTGGCAGCGCTCATTGAAGATGACGCTCACATATCAGTCATGAACTGCAGCCCGACTCAAGAAAGTGCTCACACCTGCTCCAATCACTGTTGTCCGAGTGGCCGATTGTGCAACCCCAGCGGTCACTAGGTTGTGTGCGGCCCGCATCACTGTTGCTGAACGTCATACCACTGTTCTGTTTTACGTACTGGACCACTGCTCACATGACATCATTTTGGGATTCGATTTTATGTCGGAACATTCTGCCCTAATTGTCTGTTTTGCTAGTGTTGTTCAGCTCGTCCTACCACACGCCGTTGATCCTCCTTAGCTTGCGCCGCCAAAGCTATGCTCCGCCAACTTTGCTCACCCATCTTGTCGAGCTGTGACGTTTATCGACGTCTCTTCTGATCCACCTGTGGCTGACGGTGATTATGTCATTTCACCAAATCCTAGAGTCCTGTGTTCGCTCAGTGTTTATTTATTTATTTATATACTTATTTTTACACACTGCCAGTCCCAATGGGGACTATTTCAGGAGGGCAAACAAAATACACGAGAAAAACATATACAACCAAATACACAAAATATAGACTTGCACTTACATGCAAAAATGCACGACTACAGATATTGTATGATACAACAAGAGTATAAAAGCACAGCCTATGTCTGGCAGATATACACGAAAATATTATACAACGCAAGCCACTGATAACACTGACATATTCAAAAAGCGTTCGCCCACCCCATCATCCCAATGAGGACAACGTGGCATGTCTCCCTATTGTGAACTATGGACTTTGTTCCGAAGTGCTGCCATGAGGGATATCCCTTGCACCCTTGCCTCGGCCGGTGACTACATCATTCCGCCTTAACAGAGGATACGCCATCATCAGCCAGTATTCATACGGGCAGTAAACTGGACTGCATAAATAAAATGATTGCCTCTGATCTCCCTGCAAAGCGTATGTCTGAGCTTCGCGGCCTTCTTGCGTCGTATAAAGACGTCTTTGGTCTCTATGACCGACCCCTAGGTCAAACGACCGTCGTAAGTCATCGGATCAACACCGGCAATGCAAATTCTGTGCACCGGTGACCCTATCGGGTTTCCTCCAACGAGCGCCACGTGATCTAGCAAGAAGTCAGCAAGATGCTTGCCAGAGACATCATTGAACCTTCTTCAAGTATTTGGGCTTCCCCGTTGTGCTCGTGAGAAATCTTACAGAAATCTTAACTAGAGAAATCTTAACAAATTCACAAAAAACACGTGTATCCTCTGCCACGGATAGATGACGCTCTTGACTGCCTTAGTGGAGCAAATTATTTCTCTTCCATCGACCTTCGTTCTGGGTACTGCCAGATATCAATTTATGGTCTGGACCATGAAAAGAGAGCATTTGTAACTCCTGACGAGCTATATCAGTTCAAAATAATGCCTTTCGGGTTATGCAATGCCCCGGCTACATTCGAACGAATGATGGACGCTCTTCTTCGCGGTTTTAGTTGGTAAATCACTTATGCTACCTTGATAACGTCATTGTTTCTTCAGCAACTTTCGAAACTCACCTCGAGCGTCTTTCAACAATTCGTTCGGTTTTCCGCAAAGCAGGGCTCCAACTTAACTCGTCGAAATGTCATTTCGGCCGCCGGCAGTTCACTGTGCTTGAATCCCACTGTCGATTCTTCTAATGTTCATCCCGATTCTGAGAAAGTCCGCGTCGTCAAAGATTTCCCTGTGCCGACCTCTGTGAACAACGTTCGAAGCTCTGTGGGTCTTTGTTCTTACTTTCGTAGATTTGTGCGGAATTTTGCGGACGTCGCACACCCGCTCACGGAACTACTAAAAAAATGTGACTTTTGTGTGGGAACCTGAACAAGCCAGAGCATTCGTTAAACTCACGACCAGACTTAGGACGCAACCGATTCTTGCACTTTAATGCACAAGTTCACAATGGCGTATCATTCTTAAACCAACGGGCTCGCACAGAGGCTAACTAGAACCATCACGAACGTGCTTGCCATGCACGTTTTTCCTGACCATCGTGACTGGCACTCCACGCTCGCATTTGTGACATTTGCGTATAATACGTCCCGGCACGATACTGCAGGTTTCTCGCCATTTTTCCTCCTGTACGGACAAGAACCCACGTTGCCTTTTGACAAGCTCCTTCCTGCCGTTAGCCACGCATCAGAATATGACCGCGATGTGATCTCTAGAGCTCCAGAGGCACTTGAGATTGCTCGCCTGCGTCTCAGCGATTCGCAGGAATGACAACGTCTGGTCTACAACACGTGCCATCGTCATGTCCACTTCATTCGTGGTGACACAGTCTTTCTATGGACGCCGTTACGGCGAGTTGGCCTGTGCCAAAAGCTTACTTCGCCATACTCGGGTTCGTACCGTGTGGTGCGCCAAGTTATCGACGTGACATATGAAATTGAACCTCTTAACGCCACCAGCGCGCGATCGTGTTCTGACGTTGTTCACATCACTCGGCTGAAGCGATATACTCGGACTAACAAAGCACCGAAACGGTGCTTTCGCCACCGCGGATGATGCTACGTGGCACCACAAATGCACATGATAAGAAAGAGGACGATGTTTAGTGCGGGTTCGTGCAGACTGGGCTCCATAATGTATGCCTGCCTGTTTTATCTAAAGCAAAGTTATTTTTCTGACGCCTTCTCCCCGTAACAGTATGTATTTCATGAATGTCATGGTTTACGTTTCATGGTCTTGCTGATCTTGCGGTGAATTCGTTCACATGACAAATTGCAAAACTGGTATGATATGAGATGACTGCATGGCGACACCACAAATGATATACCCTCACGTGGAAATCATGACATACATGTCATGTAAGTAATGAGTAGACGCCACGCTCGTGATGTGCTTGCGGTCGTTTCGCTAGCTTCCTATATACCTAATTTGGCATACAAAGACGTGAATGAATGACAAATGTATATGACTGGTGAAAACATGATAATTATGAAGCGCGTGTCATGTAAGAACATAGCTACATACCACGCTCATGATGGACGCCACAATTTCGCTGAAGATTGATGTGTGAGGTTCAACGTGCCAAACCACCATATGACTATGAGAGTCGTCGTAATGGAGGGGTCCGGAAATTTCTACCCCTTTGCATTCCTTAAGATGCACTAAAATTCGAGCACACGGGCCTACAGCATTATCGCCTCCATCGAAAATGAAACCACCGAAGTTGGGATTCGGTTCCGCGCCCTGTGGGTTAGCAGCCGAGTAGCGTAGCTACTAGACCGCAGTAGACCGCAGTGGTGGGGCGACCGTTTCGCTAGCTTCACATATACAAAATGTGGTATTACGTGACGCGAACGAACTACGAAGGGAAATAACACGTCCAAACATGGTAAACATAACAATAACATGGACGTTAATTAAAACATGACTACATGCTACGCTCATAGTGCACTCCCGGTCGTTTCGCTAACTTCCCATATACCAAATTTCGTATTACGTGACGTGAATGGAAGGCCGACACAATTGCCAGGCGCTAATATTATAATGATGACATGGAGGTCATGTGCGGCATAGTTCACAAGCCTACTACTGCTTGTGCTGGTATCGCAAACATCGGTGGTGCCGTCGTTACGCGACTATAAACAGCATACTTGCATCTTATCTAGGTACCTAAGTGCGCATGACAGTACTACTCGTGTTTACTTCTTTGCATCCGGCACCTAGTAACGCTGTGCTGATTTTAAAGTGGTGTATCAACCTTCCTCATTCGTGCTTCGCATATCACTCATTCCTACTTCACGTGGGATCTGCCAATTTTCGATGACATTCTCAGGTTTCTTTTTATTCGATTTCTTTTTTGTGCATGTTTCTGGTTTGAGAAAGCCTACTTTAGGCGATTGTAGATTTTTGCAATTTTTGTGTAATTTAGGGTGTTTGTTGTGCCAGTTCCGTCTCCATTCCCTGTCATTCTCATTCGATTTGCAGGCGCTAAAAAGATACGTGATCATAATATATATTGACTCCAGCAGCTTCAAGGTAATATTAACGCCCGGAAGGAAAGCGCTCGCAAGAGTTAGCGTGTGACGCGTGCAGCGCGACCCCTCATATAGCGCCGCAACTCGAATGAATGAATGAAACAACTTTATTGTGAAAGCTGGCACGTTGCTGGCCTGGGCCGCGTATTTGAAAACCGTATGCTGGAGAATTCGTGAGAGAGTGTAGAGACGCTTATGTCGTCTCCTACTGCACTCATGGGCAAGCCTACGCCAGCATTGCCGATTCGCCTCGTAGAAAATGGAAGGTGGACAGAGACACGGGGGGGGGGAGGGGGAGATTTACTGAGAGTAGCTGTGTGTGTCGTGTGTTTTGTGAATCAGATCGCTTTTGCGTTATAACTACTGAAACCGTACGTAAACAGTCTTAGGCAAACTGAGTCGGGGGTGCACTGAGAGGCAGCTGTGTGGTGTGGGGTGTTTTGCGAATCAGATGGCTTTGTGCTTGTTTCCGAAGTACTGAAACCATAAGTGAACAGTCGCAGGAAAACTGCATAGACAGACTGCACACAAAACGCATTTGTTTGCTGTAGCGTCGCTAGCAACGGGGCTCGTTTTTCCCCGTAGATCCCGCAGCATGTTCCTCACGGCAGTTAAACGCATGTCAAAAGTTTTAATCCAGTCGGCTTATTACGCTGTTCCAGGTATAGCCGTACGTTGCCGTTCATGTTTTGAGCGTTTTCGAGGGAACCGATGGTATTGCCTACGCGATCAATGCATAAGGTTAGTAATTGCGAATTTAAACTATCAAGTGCTCATAATGCTCCTCAAGCAGTCTTTTTTACCTGCAGCTACAGCGGCACGGAAACGTGAAACAGTTGTTAAATCAATGAGTATGTTTTCTTTTGAAATAAACTGCCTAGTTACTTGACAATGCAGTGTTGGTTACTGATGCCTCCCGCAGTTTCGCGGACTTTGTGCTGCTGCCATTCTCCAAAATACTGCAATAGTATAACTCGCAGATTATCATGGGTAACATTAGAAGCAAAATGAGGTAGATATGGGGCCAGATAGTGCAAAACACAAGCCATATTTTACAACATGTGCACTGCTCCCAACTGTACTACTGTGTGGCACTCAGCTGGTTACTACAATGACGAATAAAACAAAAATACATCACAGGCAGATGGTGCAAAGTAAGACTGAATGATGGTTCAGGGTGACTTTATTTTCAAGAAATTCCTGCAAGAGTATAATTGTGTATGCCATATGTTTTTTTTAAATTTGTTGAAGCGCATAAAAAACGGACCGACATACAAGGCTCTTCTGCCCATGCGTTCTTTTAGTGCGCTTTAAGAAACTGTTCAAATATGAACGTAATCCAACTGGCCCAACTTGCCATCTTTCTGCCAGATGTTTTAATTGTATTACCTCCAAGGCCTGAGGGCATCGTAGGAGGGAGGAGGATATTCAATACGCACGAATAAGTAAGCGGTAGTGCTTTCTAACTTTACAGTGTTACCTACATGATTGCGTGCTTCAGGGAGGATCAGATGTTTTACTATAAGTAAGCAAGTACTAATGGCCAGAGAAAATGACGATCCTCGGAATATTGTACCCAACTCACTTTATTATTTCTACGCTTCCGCATTGAACCTTCGCTGTGGGTCTCTCTTGCTGCCTTCATGGGGAGGGCTTCAGACAGGCAACATGCATAACCTCAGTCATCGACAGGTATTGGCCCCTTGAAGTTAGGCGGGCGATTTCATAGTTAGTTTAGATAGTAAGGGATGAAAAGTTGTGTGGCGTCATCGGCAGGTAGCTTTCATCACTATACTAGTCACCTTTGCATATTGGTGTTGACGGCCACATAAGCTCACCAACTTTCTGGCATTTCAATGCTTGAGCAGACCATTGGTTACGTGTCTTTCTCATGACCTAACCGGCTGAGGTTTTTGAGTTCGACCAAGTAGTAGTATCTTTTCTTGAAATACAAGAAAAAGGACCAAAGCCAAAAGGTGCTTTATTCGCCTCACAAAGCCTCTGTACTTGAAATTGGTCACAGATACACAACTGTTTACGCACACCCACACAAAAAACGGTTTTTTGACACATCACGTAACCATATGTGCACACACAGTAGTATTACAGTCAACACAATCAATAGATGCACCCTTAGGGTGATGACACATCTATACAATGAGCGATTCTGCAGCCACGCTGTAGTGTAGCGGTAAAGGTGCAGTGAAGGCAAATAATAATCTGAAGGGCATTGTTGAGATAGCGGTGCACAAACCTGCTTGGAACTGCTTGTTTTGTTGAATAATTGCATAAAGGCCCATCACCGATGACCTCTTCATCGAACACCCAATTATAGGACGCGTAAAACAGGGTTATTTCAAGGGGCTGAGTGGCAAGTTCGTCACCGTGTCGCTGCAGCAACTTCACTAGCTTTGGCTCACTGCTATAGTATGGATACAAAACACTGCTTGTAGATACAGTACCTGGGTTTTTCTAGTGCAATTATTTCTTATTCCTGCCATTCATTGCGAAGAATTTTGGATTGTTCACAAAATTCTTTTCCCTGGCACTGCTATAAGACACTTATTACCTCTTCAAATAAGATAATCACACAATGTTTATACATTCTCTGCAGGAGGCAAGAAGTAGTCTGTTCAGTAATCTAGGAAGCCATTGGAATTTTCAAATTATCTGTAAACTATTGCTATATATCAGTAACAGTTACAGAAGACAACAATGAGAACAAAAGCGAGGTAGACAGGGGTAATCTGTTCATCGTGCACAGTGCGGCACACGTATGCACTTACAAATACACCTATACGTAGTCTTTGCCATGTCTGTCTTTCTGTACAACAGTATTTATCTGCTAGTTCACTGTATGTCTCATGTTTTCATATATGTTCTCGCGTGTGACAAAGAGAGACTTCGGGTAAGTAATATTGCGTTAGATGGAGAGACGCAGGTCTCTGACGTGACACAAACAAAAATGCTTCGGCAAGAGCACGCGCTGTCCCCAAAACGATTTCCTCGTTTGTTTCTCCTGGATGCGGGCTCGTGCTCACCGCAGTTCATTGCCAGGTGGCATAATTTTCTAAATAAAAGAAAGCATTGATTCGATGGTAGCGGAATTGGTAGTGCATAAGCGTTACGAAACAAAACATGCATACTGTGGGCACACTAAAGAAAAAAAAGCAAGGCCGCGGCATGGTCGCATTAACGAATGAAGTGCGGCTTGAGCCATACATTGTGAACAGTATCTGGGTAGTGCTTTCTGGTATCTAGATATGAACAGTATCTGGGTAGTGCGCTGGGTTGACGTGGTTTTATCGACGACCACCTCATAGCTCATGACACTCACACGACGCACTACTTTTGAGGGTCCAAAGTAGCGACTCAGGAGCTTCTCGGACAACCCGTGTCGGTTAACCAGAGTGTACACCCACACTAGACCTCCTGGTGGTATTCTACCGGTCGATGGCGAATATTGTAGCGGCATGCATCTGCAGTTTGTTGTTGTGTGAGATGCAGGCGTGCCAACTGTCGAGCTTCTTCGGCATACTGAGCAAGTTGCTCAGCGTTAGGTGTGAGTGACCCGTTGCAATCGTGTGGCAACATTGCGTCTAGCATGGTCTGGACTTCATGCTCGTAGACGAGACGTAATGGTATGAGTCATGTCATTTCTTGGATGGCAGTGTTGTACGCGAATTTTATGTATGGGAAGACCTGAACGCAAGTCTTGTGCTGAACTTCCACATGCATAAATAACATATGGGCGATGGTCTTGTTAAGTCGCTCCGTCAGGCCGTCAGTCTGCGGATGATACGCCGTCATCTGCGATGGCTCGTGAAGCTTTGTTTGAATAAATTGTCAATTAGCTGAGCCGTGCAAGCTGTTCCGTGATCAGTGATCACTCAAGACGGGGTGCCACGGTGAAGAACGGTCTGGTAGACGAAAAACTGGGCAATATTGGAAGCTGTAGCTCGTTGCAGGGCTCTTGTCTCGGCGTATCTCGTTAGATAATCTGTTGGTACAACTATCCACTTGTTACCGGCAGATGACGGAAGAAATGACCCCAGTTAATCCATTCCTATTTGATCGAACAGCGTCCTTGGTCATGTGATTCGTTGAAGCAGGCCTGAAAACTTCAGTGGCGGAGATTTGCGGCGTTGACATCCACGACAGCTTTTCACATATCGCTTGACGTACGTAGCAAGTTTCGGCCTGTAGTACGCCTGATGAACTCTGGCGAGAGTTCATGAAGAACATAGTGACCGGATGGGGGCTCCTCATGGCAGGCCAGAAGAATATGTCAGAAGGGACCACTAGCAGATAGGTTTTCCCTTTGCCGTTTGACTTTGTTTTATACAATACACCTCTCCGTAGGCACAGCGAAGAGAGATTGCGAAAAGGTGCCGAGGTAAAGGAGTGTTGTGTCCTTCTAGTTGGTCAATAATTGCGCGAACTTTGATGTTATCTTGTTGTCGTTCGATCAAGTCCGTTGCAGTGAGGACTCCGAGGAAGCCGCTGTCATTGTCATTGTCGAAATCACAAATTCTAGTAGGTGCACGGGACAAAGAAATCAGCAGCTTCGTGCATGCGGCCTGAGTTTTCGGCGACCGTAAGGTCAAATTCTTGCAAATGAAGGCTCTGTCATGCCATATGGGTCTCGTAAATTGGCTAAGCAGCACAATGAGGGATGATCAGTCACTGCCTTGAAGTGACGACCGAAGAGGTAAGGTCTGAATTTCATGGTGGCCTACACTACTTCTAGGCACTCCTTATCTGAGGCGAAATAGTGCATCTCAGCACAAGACAGAGTACGAATGGCGTAAGATATCACGTGCTCGGTGCCTTCTTGATGTTAAGCACGGCGTCGAGACCTACATTGCTCGCATCGGTATGAAATTCGGTGGCAGCATCTTTGTCGAAGTGAGCAAGAACTAGTGGTGCTTGCATACGCTCACGTAGATCGATAAAAGCCGCGTTCTGTCCTTCATTACAAACGAATTGCACGAGGTCACGTGTGAGACGAGTCAGAGGCTTGGCATTTCTACAAAAAATTGGCGATGAAGCGACGATAGTAGGCGCACAGGCCGGGGAAGTGACGTACCGTTTTCTTGTCACGGGGAATGGGAAAGAAGGCTGTGTATGATGGTTGTCTTGTCGGGGTCAGGTCGAAAACTGTCTGTGCTCACAAAATGGCCCAGAAATTCAAGTTTTTATAGCTGAAGTGGCATTTTTCTGGCTTCAGCGTGAGGTTCGTAGAGTAGAGTGCTTCCAGAACAGCCTGAGGACGCTTCAAGTGTTCTTCGAAGTGACCGAAAACGCAACGACACCGTCGAGATCAGCTAGAGAAGTGTTACACTTCAGGCTGGTAAGAACAGCATCTATCATTCTTTTAAATGTCACTGGAACAGAACACAGGCTGAAGAGGAGCACCTTGGATTCACACAGGCTATCCAGTGTAATAAAAGCAGTCTTTTCTCGGTCTATTTCATCAACTTCAATTTGCCAGTATCTGCTTTTCAAGTCTATAGATGAAAAACACCTTGCCCGCCGTAGTCTCTCCAGAAAATCATCGATGGGTGGCAGCAGACACACGTATTTTTTAGTCACGCCGTTCAGCTTTCTGTAGTACACACAGAAACGCAACGTCCCGTTCTTTATCTTCACAAGCACGACTAGCGATGACAACGGACTATTAGACGGGTGTATAACATCATCCTGAAGCATTCTTTTGACTGGAGTATTGATGGCGTCTTGTTCTTTGACCGAACCTTTGCAGGGCTGTTGCTTTATGGGCAAGACTTCAGTGTGCGCAATAATAAGGTGTTTCACAAGGGGCATTTGATGTACCTGAGAGGACGAAGCAAAACACTCTTGGGATTCAAGCAAAAGTTCTGGCAGCGCTCCGCGTTCTTGCTGCGTGAGGCTCTAATTGAAGACCACCTTTGCAAGAGCCGTAGAAACGCCTGTCGACGTTGATTGTAGCCCGCTTTTCATTGATGTGGCGGAAAAACATTAAGCAACGTCTCGATGGGGTAGGCGAAAGTGATAGCGGTGGGAGGAAAAAGGTGCCACTGCTCGTTATTAAAAGTTGCCACAAGAAGCGTGGTACGTCTGTCGTGAAGAGTAATGAGGCTGCAGGCCACGCAGATACCTATGCTGAACAAAAGTGTCAAGTTGCCTTCGCCGACTGCCTCACCGTCACGTAGCTCATCACACACGACATCAACCAAGACGCTTGAACGCGGGCCAATGTGATTATGTCAGCCAAAACACGAAATGTGCTGAGGACGTCACGGTGCGCTGTCGGAGGTCTATTATAGCACCGTATTCTCGTAAAAAGTCGATGCCTAAGATGAGATCTCGGGAGCATTCGGGAAGTATAAGGCAGCTGCAGAGAAATGTGCGTCCGTGAATGCCGACTCAAGTCGTGCATATACCGAGAGGGGTGATGAGCTGCCCGCCGGCTGCTCGGACTTGTGTTCCGTACCATGGAGTACCAACTTTCTTGAGATGCGTCGCCAGTTTTATGCTCATGATGGAGTAGTCAGCCCCTATGTATAATGAAGCACTAACGTCGGGGTGGCCGTCGAGAACTACAGGCTTGTCTAGGGAAAGTCGGCTTTCTTATTCGAAAGCTGTCGTCATCGAATCGCTGCTGGTACATACTCGCGTCAATAGGGGCCTTGCTCGTGTCATTTATCAGCAGCCCCGCCCCGAAGGTCGCTTTTATCAGTTTTTCAGCCTAGAGCTGAGCGACCGCGCCTGCACCGCCCCTGGGTAGTTCGGGACGCTTGACGATGACCTTCTTGGAGATGGCGATAGTGACTGGCGCCGCGGGAGCAGTGACATACGCTACTTGGACAGGTATTCCTCGATCGCTCTGGGTCTTTCGCCAAATTGTGGCCTGGTTCAGTCGACGGCCAAACCCTGAAATCCGAGGCGGCAGTTTTGACATTAGTGGTATACATGTCCGGCTTCCCACGGTTTTAGCACAGCGGCCACCGGTTCGGTGTGCACCATGCGTCCGATTTCTACGGGAACAGCTGCCTATTCTGAAAATTGTGGACTGGTTGGACTGGTGGTAGCTCATCGCGAGGTGTAGTGTGTACGAAACGGTGTAGATGTAAATAACGGCTCGCAGCTTCAGCGTACGATGCAGGAGGGGCGTAACGGCTCACAGCTTCGACGTATATATGATGCAGGAGGGACGTAACAGCTCACAGCCTCGGCATATGGTGCATGGCGAGGCTCCATCGGTACAGGCGGGGAAGCATCGCTGGAAGCGAGGTTTGTAGGGCCAGCTGTACTTCCCTCCTGATGAGGCTGGAAATGGGTGCTGCAGCAGGTGGAGGTGGGCCATGAATCTTTTGCCGCTCATCATGTACAACTGATTGAATGAGGTAGCAGAGAGCTTCGAGACTGATGCTACTCCCCGAAATTCCAACCTGGTCCACCAGCGAAGCAGCATCGACATGGCGGTCGTTTTCAGTCGATCACTGCTGCAGCATGTTTTGCATCGTCGTAGCTTCAGTTAAAAATTCCACCACAGTATTTGGGAGACTTTGGACGAGGCCAGCGAAGAGCTGCTTCTTAACTTCTCGCATTAGGTGCCGCAAACTCTTGTCTTCTGCCATACCTGGGTCGGCGCAATGGAAAAGGCTCGCCATGTCCTCCACGTACGTCATCACGCCTTCGTTTGGCATTTAAATGTGCGATTGAATAGCCCACTCCGCTCGTTCATGGCGAGGGGGGTCGGCGTAACTTGTCAGCCGATGACGGTAAAACACCGTCCACGGCGAGAAGGGTTCGCGGTTTTTGGCCCCAAGTAAGATTCCGTCCTCAAGGCTGAAGTATACATTGTGCAGCTTGTTGGCGCCGGTCCACTCGTTGAAAGCAGCAACGCGTTCAAAGTGAGCCAACTAGTCTACGACATCCTCAAACATGGAGCCGTGGAACGCCTTCGGCACTCGTGGCTTCTGCAGCGTGTAATTACCCATCGAAGTATTTTCCGTACTGCTCTGGGGTGGTGCAGCTGACGTCATCTCCAGTAGAGGTTCACGCTCCGGGGACACTCCGTGGATTTCCTGACTGGTCCGGTGGACAGGTGTTGTCAAAGCAGCTACAGGGCTAGCTGGACGGGCTTGGATCATTGGATTAGAATACCCATTGACTTCAGCACTTACAACAGCTGTCGTGTGTGAAAAAGTGGGACTTCGTGTAAGAAATACCGCGCAGCCACAGAGACGCAGGTCAATGACGTGACACAATCAAAAAGCATCGGTGAGAGCACGCACTGTCCCCAAAAAATGGCACATTCCACGTACAGTGGGGATCAATTATATATGGAGCACGAATGAGAAATGTTGATATGTCAATTTAAAATCAGCACAACGTTACGAGGTGGAGATAAATGATGCCGTATATGACTTTCTTGTCATGATTATCATGTTTGAATGTCTCGTTTACCTTCGTCACCTATTAACATAACGTGATACGAAATTTAGTATATGTGGAGCTAGCAAAACGGCCGCGCGCACCCTATAAGCGTGGTATGTTGCCATCTTTTTACATGACACGCGTGTCAGGATTATGATGTTTCCACCAGTCATATAATTCGTCATCCATTTATGTCACGTAACACCAAGTTTGGTAATTGTGGAGCTAGCAAAACGGCCGCGAGCGCATCATGACGGGCCTAGTATACTCCAATGTAGCGTTGACGCGCACGCACGCTGGGCACAGCGACGCTACGTTAGCAAAACACGACCACTTTATAGTCTGACGCCAGGCGTGACCAGCTTCCGTCGGCGCGGCCCGACGGCAACGGGTGAAAAATGTGGATTGCTGCATGTTGCGTCGATGCGTTACGCAGACCACACTGCGTCTCCCTCTTTTCGTGATGGAGGGTGGCCGGGCACGCTGAAACAGGTATGCGCCAAAGCAATACTGCGCGGAACGCGCCTGCGAGTTTATGGCAGGACCGGCGCCTGGCATGGCAACTCTGACGGACGCGACGAAATGAACTCCAGCGAGCAGCCGCACCGCGTCACGTCAAAATGTATTGTCGCCTTGTCTGTGGCATGCAGTATTGTTCTCACATGACACGCATCTAATGATTATCACGTTTGCACCAGTCACATACCTTCTTCATGCATTGGCGTCACGTAATACAAAATTTGGCACATGTGAAGCTAGTGAAATGACGCCGAGTGCATCACCAGTGTGGCTCACGTTGTTACATGACCAGCTTGTCATGTTTATCATTGTGATGTTTGTTGGTGAGGTTCGTCGCGCCGCAGAGCGTGTGACGCGTTGCGGATGGAGGAGACGGTATCTGACGTTAACAAACCACACTACAATTGTATTTGACAGCATACACACACGAAATACATAAAGCGGCAGCGTACACTACTAGTCAATTGTCTCACGTGGCGGTGCTTGGGGACCAGGAGGCTGTGGGCTGGTTGAGTCCCTGTGATGACGTAATCGTCGTCGGGTAGATGTCCGGTGTGGCAACAACGTAGCAGCAGCAGGGGTTAAGGGCCGAGTGAACGAACCGTCGCTCGGTAGCCGGTAGCCAGACAGGGCTCGTCCGCGCCAGGCCAGGACCTTGCGACGCTCGTCTCGACGGCGGTGGACAATCTGGAACCTCGCGCGTAGGTGCGGGTTCTCCGAGAGCAGCAGGCCGCGTCCCAGGTCTTGCCAGGCGAGGACCGTGAGGCGCTCGCTGTCCCGAAGACAGGCGCCCTGTGTATGCGAACCTCGCGCGTAGATGCGGGTTCTCCAACAACCTGCCGCCCGTTCTGCCGGCGTTCCAAAAAAAAACTGTCTCGCCTGCGCGCGCCCTTCTTAATCTTCTCTGCAGCCCGAGCTCCTTCGTTTTTCTCGCCTTCCAGCGATCGGCCACTCCGTCGTCTGCTCTCGCTTTCCCTGCTTCGTCACATTACCCCCCCACTTAAGAAGGTTCTTCGCTGTGAAGAACTTGCAGCTGACACTGGATCCCTTGGGACACCGTAGTACACGCGCACTCGGAGCACTGCACTACACTTCCGAGCCCCGCACACTCGGCACACATAAGAGACACAAAAGTTGTCACCAGTGTTCAGGGCCCCGCACACCCGACACTCTCAAAGGTACTCGCAAGACGAGATGAAAGTTGGTCCGTCACGGTAAGTAATGTGCACCGAAAAAAAAAAATTCCATCAATTATACCCGACACTGCGAAATCCTCAAGCCGTGTAGCGATGATGTCCATGCGCTTGGCAACCGGCTCATATAGTCTGCTCCTACATTCTCACTGCCTTTTATATATTCAACGCTGAAGTCGTACTCCATGAGTATGAGGCTCCAACGTAGAACACGGCTGTTGATGTGTTTGGCGGAGTTGATGTAAACGAGAGGCTTGTGGTCGCTTTGTAGTATGAACGTTCGCCCGAACAAGTAAATATGAAATTTCTGGATGGCCCACGTGAGTGCCAGGGCTTCGCGCTCGATTGTCGAATAGGCAGTTTCTCGTGGTTGCAGTCGTCGGCTAGCGTACGACACTGGGTGTAGCATAGCACCATGCCGCTGCATAAGTATGGCACCTACGCTTGTTGACGAGGCGTCGGTGCGAAGTACAAAAGGCTGAGCGAAATCGGGTGCTCTCAAGACAGGTTGTGTAGACAGCATGGTCTTGAGTGCATCGAAGGCTTTCTGTTCCTGCACTCCCCAAATTACTTTGTTAGGGGCTCTCTTTTTAGTCAGTTCAGTTAATGGTCCTGCTATCTCGGAGTACTTGTGGACGAAATCTCTGTAATAGCCCGTAAGTCCAAGGAAAGAGCGTACTTCTTTTTTCGTCTGTGGGCGCTTGGCTGCCCGTATTTTATCAAGGGTTTCGATCTGGGGTTTGATGATGCCATTTTCGACGTGATGACCGAGGAACTTTACTGACCGCTGACCAATCTCACTTTTCGTTGGTCGAATCGTCAACCCGGATTCGCTAACTCGTTGAAGAAAGGCTTCAAGTGTGGCCACGTGTTCTGTCCACGTCTCGGTTGCAACGAGCACATCGTCGAAGTAAAAGTAAATATGGGGTATATCTGCTACCACCTTCCTCATTAGACGGTTGAAGACAGCTGGGGCGGTTTTAATGCCAAACGGCATGAAACGAAACTGATAAAGGCCTGCTGATGTAGAAAACGCTGTCATTGCTTTGGACTCTTCATGCATCGGGACTTGCCAATACCCTTTAGCAAAGTCGAACTTAGAAAAATATCGTGCCTTCCCCAGTTGTCCAAAAATAACATCAACTCGAGGTATGGGCTCATTGTCGTTCAGCAGTATCTTGTTGAGTTGCCGGAAGTCAATGCATAGACGTATTGTCCCGTCTTTTTTCTTGACAACTACTATCGGCGACTGGTAGGGAGACTCAGATGGCTCGATGATGCCTTGCTTCAGCATGTCTCTAATTTCTTGTTGAACTGCCTCTTTGGTAGCAAACGGTAGTGGATACGGCCGTATGTTCACTGGTGTATCCGTTGCGACATTCAACTTGCACTGGGTGAGATGTGTTCTGCCGGGAATGTCGGTGAATACATTCTCGTAGGTATGCAGTATTCTAGCGATCTGCGTGCGCTGTTTAGTAGAGAGTGCTTCCGATATGTTCACATCGGCAGCAGATTCTTTTTGCTGAAAAGGTACGCATGGTAGATCGTCGTGCTCAGTATCATCAGCCAGACACGCGACTGACGCTTCTTTTGTTGGCTGTGGTACCGATGGTCGTTCTTGATATTTTTTGAGGAGGTTGACGTGAAACAGAGATGTTCGCGTTCCTAAATCAATAACGTAATCCACGTCATTCTTCCTCTCTAGAACTGTGAAAGGCCCTTTCCATGTTAGAATCAGTTTGTTGTTGTCCGACGGGAGTAGCAGCAGCACCTTGTCTCCAACAGCTAAACGCCGTGGTCTAGTCTTCATGTCATAGTGCTTCTTCTGCACAAGTTTGGCTTTCTGCAGCTCCTCCTTGGCTAGACGACAAGTGTTTTCAAGACGTCTCCGCAGGTCAACTACATAGCCGTACGAGGTCTTCGTCTCATCATCTAGATGATTACCAGTCCACATCTCTTTCAATATTGACATGGGCCCTCTGACGTAACGGCCATACAGTAAGTCAAACGGGGCGAAGCCCAAACTTGACTGCGGAACTTCTCTATAGGCGAAAAGTAAAGGCGCTAAGTACCGGTCCCAACTTTTCGGGCACTCTTGACACATTCGTCTTATCATTCGTTTAAGTGTGCCATTGAACCTCTCGACAAGACCATTTGCCATGGGATGATATGGTGTCGTCGGCAACTGTGTGAAGGATAGAAGCCTGCTGAATTCGCGCATTAGGTGGGACGTAAAAGACGTGCCTCGGTCGCTGATGATTTCCTGAGGTACCCCCACTCGCGAGAACATCTCCAACAGTGCTTCAGCGATCCTTTCTGTTTCAATGCTTGGCAGCGCCACCGCATCAGGATACCGCGTTGCCATGTCCACCATTGTCAAAACGTATCTATTCCCTTTTTCTGACTTGGGAGATAATGGTCCCACAATGTCAATGGCCACTCTCTTAAACGGTGTATCAATGACGGGGGTTTTACCCAACGGTACTCGCCCAACTAAGTGTTTTGGGAAAGTTCTCTGGCACGTGTCGCACGATTTCACAAATCGTGTGATGTCAGAAAGTACCCCTGGCCAATAGAACTCCTCGAGGATACGGTCTGTTGTGCGTTTTATACCCTGATGGCCCGCAAGAATTCCTTCATGAGCCATTTGCATTACACAATGGCGGAGGGCTGTAGGTACAACAAGTTGTTCAGTTTCTCTCTTCGATCTGAGCTTGTACCTCCTGTATAGAATTTCTTCTTTTGTGAAGAAAAGAATCTCGGCAAACCTGGTCTGGATGGGTTTATCGACGGCCTCAAAGCATTTCTGTAAGCTAGCGTCATCCCTCTGACTTTTCTGCAAGTCACGTGCACTCATATCCAGGGGACTTATTGTTGGTACCGGCAGGCGACGAGAACTCCGTCCGACTGTCGCGGCGACTTCGTTTTCCTTTGATTGCCTCGCAACCGAAGTGAATGCATCTGTAGTATAAGATCCAGTCAGCGATCCGTCGTCCGCTCCCACCCTAGATGATATTTTCATCGGACTAGCTGGACGTAGGTGTCTTTTCCAATCTTGATCAGGATCGGAGGCGTCACGGACCCCTTGGACGTTTCCCAGAACGACGTCATACAGTGGGTCATCCATGCAGATCGCGCGAGTCTTGCCTGAGAAAAAGGGTGAAATAATTCGCACGTCTGCCTCCGGCAGTTTCAGTACCCTTCGATCAAGAAGACACACAGAGGAAACTTTCCCCGTCAGATTGCTGACTGGTACAAGGGACCTTCTCACAATAACCGAGTCGCATCCTGTATCCCGTAAGACCGTAACGGGCTGGTTTTCAAGGACGCCTTCGGCCGTAGGCATAGACTTGTCCTCCCACTTGATTCTCGTACGTTTCGAGCAATCAGTACCTTGCCGGGAAGCCTGTGTCTCCTGGTTTGATGCTTTCGGACCTTCTGCTTGCTCTTTCAGGCACGAGGCTTTACCGCTTCCCTTGTTAGGGCAGTCCTCTTTGCTATGCCCACTACGTCTACATTTTCCGCAGAAGGCTGGTTTTGTCCTTGGCCCTTTAGTATTTGCCCAGCAATCTGAGGCCTTATGACCGCGCTTTCCACAAAGCAAACAATGTGGTTTGTCCTTTTCCTCTTTCCGTAGTGCGGCCTGCGCTCGATCTGGTGGCTTTTTATGGTCCTTGTCGTCCTTACCTTTACCAAGGTTGACGAAACCCTGCGCCTCCATATAATGATCAGTAGCTTCTACTAGCTTTTCAATTCCTCGGCAATCCCTTTCCCGCAGGAAGATTGCCAGCTTCTCGTGGCACTGCGTGATGAATTGCTCTGAAACAATAACGTCTCGTAGAGCTTCGTACGTCCGTTCGGTCTTGGCCATCTCTTGCCAATGGTCGAAATAACCTAGTAATCGCCCAGCGAACTGTCGACCCGTTTCGCAGTCCTCAGGCTTCGCCGACCGAAACTTAGTGCGGTAGCCCTCCTCTGTAAACCGGAAGCGCTGCAACAACGTTTTCTTTAACGTTGCGTAATCCATGGCATGGTCAGGTGCCATTCTGCCAACAACACTTAGCGCTTCACCTGTCAAACAAAGGCTCAGTGAAAGGGCCCACTTGTCTTGCGGCCAATCCTGGCTCCTGGCGACGCGTTCAAAGCGCTGGATGTACGCGTCCAGCTCGTCGCGAACTTCGTTGAAGGGCGGTATGAGTTTGTGCGGACTTTCGTAGCTTTGAGGAGAACCCATGTGCGGACCCTCTACTGATTGACCTGTAGTCACGCTACCCGTTGTCGCATCTAACTCTCGGAGCTTCAACCTTAGTTCGAGAACCTCCTTTTCTGCTTGTAGCCTCGCCAGTGCCTCGGCATCAGCTTCTTTTGCCGCATTGCGTTCGGCTAAACGTACTTCCCGCGCTTCTCGTTCACGTACGCGCTCCTCATCGATCCACTGCTTTAGCCCTGGACCGCTCAACCCCAGTTCCTTTCCAATTGCTGTGAGCTTGTCCGTCTCCATCGTCAACCGTCAGACCCGCATAAGCGACGCGCTGCTCTTTTATAGGATAAGAGCGGTCCTGTCGCGCGGACGCCAGATGTGATGTTTGTTGGTGAGGTTCGTCGCGCCGCAGAGCGTGTGACGCGTTGCGGATGGAGGAGACGGTATCTGACGTTAACAAACCACACTACAATTGTATTTGACAGCATACACACACGAAATACATAAAGCGGCAGCGTACACTACTAGTCAATTGTCTCACGTGGCGGTGCTTGGGGACCAGGAGGCTGTGGGCTGGTTGAGTCCCTGTGATGACGTAATCGTCGTCGGGTAGATGTCCGGTGTGGCAACAACGTAGCAGCAGCAGGGGTTAAGGGCCGAGTGAACGAACCGTCGCTCGGTAGCCGGTAGCCAGACAGGGCTCGTCCGCGCCAGGCCAGGACCTTGCGACGCTCGTCTCGACGGCGGTGGACAATCTGGAACCTCGCGCGTAGGTGCGGGTTCTCCGAGAGCAGCAGGCCGCGTCCCAGGTCTTGCCAGGCGAGGACCGTGAGGCGCTCGCTGTCCCGAAGACAGGCGCCCTGTGTATGCGAACCTCGCGCGTAGATGCGGGTTCTCCAACAACCTGCCGCCCGTTCTGCCGGCGTTCCAAAAAAAAACTGTCTCGCCTGCGCGCGCCCTTCTTAATCTTCTCTGCAGCCCGAGCTCCTTCGTTTTTCTCGCCTTCCAGCGATCGGCCACTCCGTCGTCTGCTCTCGCTTTCCCTGCTTCGTCACAATCATGTTTGCACCAGTATCATACCTTCGTCATCCAATCACGTTCCGTAATAACAAATTTGGTATAGTTGAAGCCAGCGAAACGGCCGCAAGCGCAATATTAGCGTGGCATGTAGTCATGTTATTACATAACACCACATCTCAAGATTATCATGTTTAGACCAGTCACATACCTTCGTCATCTATTCAAGTACCGTAATACCAAATTCGGTATATGAAACGCTAGAGAAACGGCCTCGAGCGCATCATGAGCATGGAACGTAGTCATGTTGTTACATGACACGCATGTCATGATTTTCATATTAGGGTCTGTCGCTTGTGTTCTCCATTCAATCATGTCATAATATACCAGTTTTGCAACAGGACATGCGAACGAAACCACCACAAGAGCTGCAGGACCAAGAAATGTAAATCATGGCATTCATGACATGTCATGATTTTCATGTTATGACTACCTAAATATGCTCTTTATACAGTCATGTTATGCCACACCAAGCTTGGTATCGATACCATTATTGAAACGGCCAGGAGAGCTAAAAGTCGTAGGCGGATAGATTGATAGATAGATAGATAGATAGATAGATAGATAGGTAGATAGATAGATAGATAGATAGATAGATAGATAGATACGCTCAAAGTCGCCGAAGTTCGCTAAGGAATGCTTCGCATTTAACACGACTTCCTCATTTGTTTATTCTGGGTGCAGCCTCGTGCTCGCTGCAGTTCATGACCAGGTGGCAATATCACATCACATCATTTAATTTCCTTAAAGACCCCTCAAGGAGGATTAAATAAGACGTGGTTATACAGTGTAGCCGGGTCACTTCACTCGGTAAGAAAGTTTGTTACTTTGTCCAAGAAGTTTGTTGGATTAATAATGGCTGCAATGGTGTGAGAAAGGCCATACCAATCTGTTGTTGCTCGAGGAAAAAATGAAGAGGAAAATTTGAGGGTGCGAGCGCGTGGGCGTGATACTTGCAGTTCATGTCCGCGGTGATGAGGTATGCGCGTAAGGTGGATGACAGAGATCACTGTAATAAAATTTGTGGAATATATTCACAATGCAACAAGTGTCAAGTCAGGTTGACTATTTTCCTTACTTTTTCTTGTCTTTCTGATTGTGCAGTAAGTGGTGACTATTTTACACGTTAGAACTGTTAACTTCAAGTACACACTGCCTTTATATGTAATGATCTTATGTTATTTCAATTTTTACAGTGTACGTGCCTACACATATTTGCTGTTTTTTGCGCATTAAGATTACTCATTTTCAAAATAGGCTCCCAGCAATATTGCTGAATTTTGGGACCTGCTAATGTGATATATTTGCAATGTAGCTCGCCATAACTGTTTTAATTAACTTTACACATTTTGACTTGAACACGTAAGCTGTGGTCAAGTGTAAACAGAGTTTTCAGAAACAGAATGAAAAAAAGTTCACCTGCAATAGCGAACTGAACTGGGCCGGTTGGTATGCACATTACAAAACGTTAGATTTAGACAAGTCGTACCGACTTGTGTAAAGCTCACAAGTATAGCAAGCTCAAAACGTGAATGGCAGCGTACGGCCGATAGATGGGGCTGTTAGAATGGAGATTAAAACTACTACTATGGGGAATCGCTATATAGGCATGAGTTGAACACGCGTGGCGAAAAATGAGTTCCCAGGCTATGGAACCCCGCGACTATGGCCGTACGTCTCGCTCCAACGCGTAAATCTTGTCCGTCTACTACTTGTCGTAATGCCACAAGTGTGCCGATACCTCCTGCCTACGCAGTCAGCCCCGACAGTGTTTACTCATGGCTTTAGTACTTCGGAAAAAAAACCCGAAAGCAGTCGGATCACTGGCATATTGACACAACGCAGCACCGCGATGACCACCGCCACCGTCACGGCGCCCGCGCGGTGACGGTGGCGAGGACAGATGACGGTGTCAGGCATTGCGCGTAAATGCCGTTTGCAGCAGTGTCAGCCAATGGGCATCGCTGCAGACGATATGGGCATCTCCCCTCGCTCTAGCGCATTCTCCACTATACGGTTGTCAAATAAGCGTCCAGGCCAGACCACTCACATGGAGGGTAGAAGACTTCGTCTCCTAATAGCCTTTCTGGCCTTCTGGATAGCCCAGGTTTCGTCTTCTAAATTAGAGCCCAGGAACACTGTATGCCGTCGCTCCCGGAGAGGTTCTGAGGAGTCTGTTTGCTCCTTGGGACACACTCAGAGGATGTGGCTTGGGGAGGCAAATTCTACTCTGCAAGGCTTTACATATGAGTCTGGGTAAATTGCTGGACAATTCTGTGTAACTAAACAGAGCTGAGAAAAGAACTAGTTTGTAATTTGTGCCAGTCTGTCGCATGTCTTCTTTATTTTGGGTGAGGTGCAGGGAAAACCCGCCTGACGTCATGGTGACACTTAGTATGTTCTGTGTAGCTGGAGATTTTGTCTTTTGATGCGGGTTCGATTTCGGAAGCAGCATCTCCCGACGAGGGTACTCCTTGGGCTGCGGGGTGGGTTCAATCTCGTGACAGAGCATAGGCCATCTTGTTAGGGTTGTAGGTGGCAGCGTTTGTGCGTACCGGGAACCAGATTATATTCCAACGTTCCATTTCCCAAGTTTTATTATCGTTCCAAAACACTACACGATTCTCAGCGCAAGCCGCGCTGGCAGTTTTCGAGACGCTTCCGGACTGTAGTAGATCATTTCGATAAGATCACGCCCACTCTGCGAACGGTACAAATCAATCTGGAACCTACGCCACCGACAGCGATAACGCTAGAATATTTGACGGCAAGAGTATAAATGCCGATGCGCTTCGCCGCTTGTCAGTTGTTGATCGAAGGCTGACGCTCCATTCGCCGCTATCAGTCCAAGACTGCTATCTGTGCAAGACTGCTGCTGTAATTGGACTTTACGTTTACCGGGCACAGGTTCACCCAAATAAACAGTTAAATTCCAACACGAAATCTCCTGTCTTCAGCCACATCACGACCCCGTGTCATCAGGTGGAGGTGCTGTTTCTTCCATGTACCGGACGTCTCCGTCATGCCGTCAACCCAGCCCACGCCGAGAAGACACCGATGCCAGCAACGAGCAGTGATTTAGGCACAGGCAACAAGGTCTGCCACCGGAGTACAGGCTTTTACTGGACAAGGCTCAGAAAACCAAGACGTTGACGTCGACCACGGCGACCATGTCAACGCCGGTTCTACCTGCACCACTCCTGCTCCGGCAACCTAAAGAGCCGCCAACTTTCCGCTGTTCGCCACTGGAAGACGCGAAAAGCTGGATCGAATGGTTCGACCGCATCGCCGCCTTCATTGACTGGACAGACGATGACAAGCTACGGCATGTGTATTTCGCCTTGGAAGATGCTGCTTGTACCTGGTTCGAGAATCAAGAGCGAAGCCTCACAACGTGGGACGCCTTTCGCGCCAGGTTCCTCACCACTTTCGCAAGTGTGGTGCGCAAGGAGAAGGCCACAGCTCTCCTCGAAACCCGCATGCAGATGCCAAAAGAAAACGTGGCGCTATTCACGGAATATATGATTGAACTTTTTGGCCACGCTGACTCCGACATGTTCGAGGAGAAGAAGGTCCGTCTACTTAAGCGAGGAGTAAAGCCGGAGCTCTTCGCCGGGCTGATCAGAAACCCGCCTAAGACGGTCGCCGATTTCATTTCAGAAGCATCTACGATAGAGAAGACGCTCGAGATGCGCACGCGGCAATAAAACCGTAGCTTCTGGTCTACAAGCTACGCCGGCATTCAAGCGCTAGGAATCACTGACTTGCGTGAGACGATCTGATCGCTCGTGCAAGAGGAGCTGCGAAAATTACATCCTTCAGCGCAGCCTCACGTGGAATCCATCGCGAACGTCGTACGCCAGGAGATCCAGCAGTCTTTGGGCGTTCCTCAGCCTCAAGAGCCGCAGCTGCAAGGCATGAGCTATGCTGCTGCAGCACGCCGCCACGCCCCTCCTCCACGCGCACGCCAAAACGCTGCCCCGTCGCACTTCCGTCACCAGAAACCCCCGCCGCCACAACCCCCACCGACGTCCTACCGTTCGCCAGCGGCCCAGCGCAGTGCGCCGAGGAAGGCTGACGTCTGGCGCACCCCTGACCACCACCCGCTCTGCTACCACTGCGGCGAGGCCGGACACACATACCGCCGTTGCCAGTACCGACAGATGGGACTGCGTGGCTTCGCCGTCAATGCACCGCGTTTACAGCCAGGAGAACGGCCACGTGATATCGCCGACTACCTGACAGGAACTCAGTGGACACCATGAAGCCCTTCCCGTTCGCCATAGCCCAGCCGCCGCACGTAACCGCATCACCGGCAGTACTCTGGCACAACGCGGGGTCGGTCTCCTAGCCCGTATCCGGCAAACTAAGGGAAACAACCGATGGAGGTGCGGTTACTGTGCGACGAACTACCGAAGATCCTCCTCTGACGACGACGCCACGACGGAGCTTTCCGAACATGACGCCAAGTAGGCAAAGTCCTGACGGCGAAACCTCTCTTACCGAAGGTAACCGACGACGCAACATGGAAGCAGCGAAACAAGCCGACGCAGCCGTGACCCGACGCCACCCCCTAACTCTAATGCGAGACGGCGAACTAGCGACCTCGACGTTCTTATTGACGGCCACAGTGTGATCCTTCTCGACGATACTGGAGCCGACTATTCCGTCATCAGTGGGTCGTTCGCCGTGAAGTCAAAGAAAGTTAGGACAGCTTGCAAAGGCCCTGAAATCCGCACAGCCGGAGGGCATCTCGTAACGCCTGCAGGAATCTGCACAGCGACAGTCACCAGTAACGGCCGTATTTATCCTACAGACTTCGTAGTCCTACAACGTTTCTCGAGAGATGTCATCCTTGGCATGAACTTCTTATGCCTTCATGGTGTTGTCATCAACCTAAAAACAAAGTTGATAACGTTATCCACAGAAGAAGCACTACCGCCGCGCGCGCCGTCAGGAAACCATGCCTTGAATGTGCTGGAAGAACAAGTCACCATTCCGCCTCGCTCAAGCGTCATTATTTCAGTCGGCGCTCCTAAATCACCTGACTTGGAAGGCGTCGTTGAAGGCAGTCAGTGTCTGTTGGTCACCCGAAATATTTGCGTTGCAAGAGGAATTGCAGAGCTGCGGGGAGGCAAAGCAACTGTTACGCTCACGAATTTCCGCAATGAGTACAAACATATGAACAAAAGAACAACGATCGCATACATCTAAGAAATTGTAGAAGTCACCAGTGCTTTCGCCCTCGCCGATTTTGCGGAACCTGCTGAGAGGAACCAAACCCCTCCCATAGCTTTCGACGTCAATTCCAGACTTCCGAACGATAAGCAAGAACAGCTCATGGCCCTGCTCCAGCAATACGAAGATTGCTTGTCATCGTCATCAAAAATTCGGCAGAGCCCAATCACGAAATATCGCATCATAACCGAAGAAAATGCCAGACCACTCCGTCAGAGTCCGTACAGGGTTTCGACGCGAGAACGTGAGGCCATGAAGAGACAAGATGATGAAATGCTGCGGGATGACATTATCCAGCCGTCCAAGAGTCCATGGGCATCCCCCGTAGTGTTAGTGAAGAAAAAGGATGGGACCCTACGTTTCTGCGTCGATTATCGCCGCCTGAACAAAATCTCAAGAAAAGACGTGTATCCTCTCTCACGAATTGACGACACACTTGATTGACTCCATAACGCCAAGTACTTCTCGTCAATGGAACTCAACACTGGATATTGGCAAATCGAAGTCGACGAAAGAGACCGAGAAAAGACGGCGTTTATAACACCGAACGGCCTCTTCGTGTTTAAGGTAATGCCGTCCGGCCTTTGCTCAGCGCCTGCAACTTTTCAACGCGCTATGAATACAGTACTGGCAGGATTGAAGTGGCAGACTTGCCTTGTGTACTTGGACGACGTCGTTGTGTTTTCCTTGAGTTTCGACGAGCATCTTCGGCTCCTTGAAGCTGTACTTCAAGCCATCAAGGCGTCCGGACTCACACGGAAGCCAGAAAAGTGCAGATTTGCGTACGAGGAGCTCTTGTTTCTGGGGCACGTTATCAGCAAGTCTGGAGTTCGTCCCGATGCACGGAAAACAGTCGCCAACGCCGACTTCCCGCCGCCCACAGACAACAATGCGGTGCGCCGATTTCTGGGCCTGTGCGCCTATTATAGGCGGTTCGTGAAAAACTTCGCCCGCATCACCGATCCTCTCACTAACTTCACCAAGGCCGACGTGGAGTTCAAGTGGGAAACGCCACAGGAACACGCTTTCCAGGAGCTTAAAAATCGCCTTCAGACGCCTCCGTTACTTGCCCATCTCGACGAATTCGCTGAGACAGAAATACACACTGACGCAAGCAGCGTAGGTCTTGGCGCCATTCTTGTGCAGAGGGCTGATGAACTTGAAAGGGTTGTTAGTTAAGCCAGCCGATCGCTATCGAAAGCAGCAGCAAATTATTCCACAACAGAAAAGGAGTGCCTCGCCATCATCTGGGCTACGTAGAAATTTCGCCCCTTCCTCTATGGCAGGCCCTTCAAAGTTGTAAGCGACCACCACGCCTTGTGTTGGGTAGCCACCTTGAAGGACCCTTCAGATAGCCTCGCACGATGGAGCCTGAGACTTCAAGAATATGACATTACTGTCATTTAAAGTCCGGCAAAAAACACTCCGACGCCGACTGTCTCGCTTGTGTGCCTGTCGACCAACCACTACCCGACGACCCGGATGACGACTACTTCTTGGGAACGATAACTACCGACGTCTTTGCTGAACGACAGTGGGCCGACCCGGAACTTAAGGCCCTAATGGAATACCTCGAAGGCAGGACCGCCGAAGTCCCGTAGGTATTCAAGCGCGCACTTGCATCGTTCTTTCTACGAAATGGTCTTCTAAAAAAGAAACACTTTTCACCGCTTCGAGCTAAGTACCTCCTTGTGGTGCCTTCAGCTCTGCGACCAGAACTCCTGCAGACCCTGCATGACGATCCGACGGCAGGGCACCTCGGTGTTTCTCGCAAGCTCGCGAGGATACAAGAAAGGTACTACTGGCCACGTCTTACCACCGACGTCACTCGTTATGTGAGGACATGCCGGGACTGTCAGCGACTCAAAATACCGCCGACAAAGCCAGCGGGACTTCTGCAGCGAATTGAACCACCTTGCCGACCTTTCCAGCAGATTGGTATGGACCTACTGGGGCCGTTCCCGAAGTCGGCTTTCGGAAACAAGTGGATCGTGGTAGCTACCGACTACCTCACCCGCTACGCCGAGACAAAAGCCCTGCCAAAAGGCAGTGCATCCGAGGTAGCTAAGTTCTTCATCGAAAATAGCGTCCTACGTCACGGTGCCCCGGAGGTCCTTATCACCGACAGAGGAACGGCCTTTACTGCCGACTTAACTCAAGCAATCTTGGCATACAGCCAGACAAACCACCGCCCGACGACAGCGTACCACCCACAGACCAACGGCCTCACCGAGCGGCTTAACAAGACGATCGCCGACATGCTGTCATTGATTGATTTGTGGGGTTTAACGTCCCAAAACCACGATATGATTATGTGAGACGCCGTAGTGGAGGGCTCCGGAAATTTCGACCACCTGGGGTTCTTTAACCTGCACCCAAATCTGAGCGCACGGGCCTACAACAGCCGACATGCTGTCAATGTACGTCGATGTCGAACACAAGACGTGGGACGCCATTCTTCCGTACGTGACCTTCGCATACAACACGGCGGTGCAGGAGACGACGCAGATATCTCCATACACTTTGGTCTACGAAAGGAGCCCGGCAACGATGCTCAATGCCATGTTACCAAACGTCACCGATGAAGAAAACCTCGATGTGAGTGAGTACCTTCAACGCGCCGAAGAAGCCCGACAACTCGCGCATCTGCGTATAAAAAATCGACAGACGACCGACAGCCGCCGTTACAATCTTCGACGACGCTTCGTGTAATACCAGCCTGGTGAACGTGTTTGGGTGTGGACGCTGATACGCCGACGTGGACTAAGTGAAAAGCTTCTGCAACGGTACTTCGGACCGTACAGGGTGGTTAGACGTCTCGGCCCACTTGATTACGAGGTTGTCCCCGACGGCATCACGAACTCTCAACGACGCCGATCACGACCTGAAGTCGTCCATGTCGCGCGGATCAAGCCGTTTCATGCGCGTTAACAAACTGAAACAGTGTTTTTGCATTATTGTTGTATCGTAATTTATTCATTGTACTTTCTTGCATTATTGTTCTACCTTCATCATTAGTTAAAGCATTGGGACGATGCCTTTTTCAGAAAGGGGCAATGCCACATTCCATTTCCCAAGTTTTGTTATCGTCCCAAAACACTACACGATTCTCAGCGCAAACCGCGCCTGCAGTTTTCGAGAAGCTTCCGCACTGTAGTAGATCATTTCGAAAAGATCACGCCCACTTTGCGAACGGTACAGATTATTCTGGAACCTACGCCACCGCCAGCGATAACGCTAGAACATTCGACGGCAAGAGTATAAATGCCGACGCACTTCGCCGCTTGTCAGTAGTTGATCGACGGCCGACGCTCCATTCGCCGCTATCAGTCCAAGACTGCTATCTGTGCAAGACTGCTGCTGTAATTGGGCTTTCCGTTTACCGGGCACAGGTTCACCCAAATAAACAGTTAAATCCCAGCACGATGTCTCCTGTCTTCGGGCACGTCACTACCCCGTTACAATATAGTTACGTTCCTCCGAACCCATCAGTTCCTGGACCGTCACAGAATTTTCAGAGAACTTTGCGACATGCGTTCGAACGCGAAATTTCTAATCGCGACCTGTGCGCCGCGTCTCAGAATTAAGCTTTTTTATGAATGAAAGAGCCATGGCGATAGCCACCCCTTCAGCTTCTTCAATTTATGTTGTAAAACAGTACAGGCATTAACGCAGTTTCCAGTTCCGTCTACAGTCACCGCAACATGCGCTCTCTTCATGGAGTACGCGCTCGAATCTACAAGCAGACCTTTCACTAGTCCCATATGTCTTGAGCAGCACTGTTGCTCTGTGATGTCTGAGTTCAGCATTCGTGGTGGAGTTCATACTTTTAGGTAGTAGGTTTATGACGATTTTGGGTTGAGTGGTATTGGGATGTTAAACACCACATAAAAATCTAACAATCTATGTTCAACTGAGCTTGCACGTATAGCATAATACATACAGAGAAACAAAAAAGCTACAGTACGCTGATGTGCATACAACAAGTATGCTACAAATAGCAGAAGGTTTATACAGATGCTTTTGGTGAGTCTTCATCTCTGTTTAATGGAGTTTGCAATTATAACATAATACAGAGACAGAAACAAAAACCTACACTACACAGATACACATAGTAAGAAGTATACTGCAGGTTTATGACGATTTTGGGTTGAGTGGTATTGGGATGTTAAACACCACATAAAAATCTAACAATCTATGTTCAACTGAGCTTGCACGTATAACATAATACAAACAGAGAAACAAAAAAGCTACAGTACACTGATGTGCATACAACAAGTATCTACAAATAGCAGAAGGTTTATACAGATGCTTTTGATGAGTCTTCATCTCTGTTTAATGGAGTTTGCAATTATAACATAATACAGAGACAGAAACAAAAACCTACACTACACAGATACACATAGTAAGAAGTATACTGCAAATTACAAAAGGTTTATACGGAGCCTTTTAATCAGCCTTTACCAATGTTCAACTGAGCTTGCACGTGTAACCTTATACACACAGACAAAAAATCCTACAGTACACTGATGCGCATACTAACAAGTGTACTGCGATTCACGGAAAATTTACACAGATCCTTTTAGTCAGCCTTCATCTCTGTTCAACTGAGCTTGCACCTATAACAGAATACACACAGAAAAACACAACCTACACTTCACTGGTGCGCATACTAACATAAATACTGCAAATCATGGAAAGTTTATACAAAGACGTTTAGTTAGCCTTCATCTCTGGTCAACTGAGCTTGCACGTTTAACAATATCCACACCGAAAAACATGGGCCTCGTTGGCAATGAAACGGCTGATGCCGCCGCCCGCGCACTCGCTCTCCGGGTAACGATTTCAGACCGTTCTGAAATGGATTTCGAACCCAATCTGACCTTACCAATTTGAGAAATTACTGAATTCTATAGATTCGGCAATTCAATTTATCCTAAACGCCGTAAGCACCTTATAAAGGTGGAGGAGCATTTACCCCTCCACCTTTAGATCAAAACCCTGCTGTGCCTGGCAGTTTTATTTATTTCGATTCTGACTGTACAGGAAAATGCCTGCACTGTGTGGGGAAGTCTTTGAACATCTTCCGCATGGTTTGGGATAGCTAGTTAACCTCTCGCCTCACCCCAAAAACTGAACCCTATTCGGGAGAACTGGGAGGTGGCCTTGCTCGGCTGCTCTGACCTGGCGGGTCAGAAAACCCTTGTCAACCGAGACCGAGTCACTTTGGACGCCAATGGGCTTCTGTATTGAAGAGCCCACCTAGTGTTTGTAGGGGTGGCTCGCACCGGGCCACCAGCCACATAATCCCTGTATATAAATATAATAAACTTTTCCGCGCTCTCTCTCACCGTGAGTCCCGCAGCTAAAAGGCAAATAACAGCGTGGCTCCTGGCGTGGGTTGGCGACGATTGAATGCCTATGTCATGCTGTCATGATGCATCGATGACAGCGAAACGTCCATGATCGAAATGGACAGTCAGGATTGCGTCTCAGTGGACGTAAAGTTCTCTGATAGCGTCTCTAATTGAAAGCAGTCGCCACTGACTTCTCCCGTTAAGGCTGCGCATGGCCAAGGGATCAGGAGAACTGTCTTGCCCCCAAGGCAGCACGGCACGACGACGCCAACTGATACAACTACTGCGAAAAGACGACTTCACGACAGACCACAAAGAACGCTTACCAAAAAAGTACAGAAGACTAATTGAAAGAGAAAGCGACCATCAGCTGACAAAACTACGTTGCCTAGCTCAACTGAAAAAGGCGTGGATAGCGTCCATAAATCCGCGCCCGTTCGTGCGAAGAAGCCATCACTTATAGGTTTTCCATCGGTTCAAGAAGTACCTCATCATGCAGTGAAGATTCTTCCTGTCAGAGATAAATAGATTTTGCACAAGTCACGAAACCATCGCAAGCGAATGACATGTGCCCCTGAGAACAGGTGCAATTTTCGGGAGGGCCGTGTCAGCAGCACTCGACCTCACACAGCTAAGTTCACCAGCAGCATCTCGGCGTTTGCACAAAAAACACCGCACTAGCCCAGACGACGCATCCTCGTGGCGCTGTGGCCATGTGGCGTTAATTCAACGAACACAAAAAAGAACGAGAGTGTTCTTGCGAGCCGGAAACGGATGACAACGCATCACTAGAGAGAGGGAGAGCGAGCCAAGACACGATGGCATAGGACGCATTCGAGCAAGCTCGCACCGAACCGCGTTTTTTTCTACATCAACGACCGCGGATTCACTTGTATCTTTGATATAACATAGTTTCCTTTTATAACGAACCTTGCCTCGATCCTGCAATTCGGACATCGCTGGTAACATCAACGATGAAGACAGACACCAATACTTTCTTTACTTTCCAAAGAGAGCTTCAAGATTGTTTTGCGACCCCACTAGGGACTGCCTTTGAAAACTAACAACACACAACCCTGGCCGGAGCCATCGTCACAGCCTGTAACTACAAAATCCTAAGTGAGCAAGTTTTTTATGTATAAATCCAGCTTCTAATATCACCATACTCTCGGCGTCGAGTCAGGACGTTGCGCAAAGGACCAGCCAAATCAGTTGCCTCACAGCACACGTACTCACAGCACACGTACACAAGGAATGCGGCCCTTACTTTCAGTGGCTCGTCGCTATTGCGAATGGTTTGCTACAACGGTGGTGAGCTGCTATGTCAACCTTACTGCACTACCGTGCAGGTGTGCAAAACATGCCAAGCAAAGGGACATCGAACGGACGTCTGTCCCCAACCAGACTTGAAACTGTGCCACACTTACGGACTCTGAGACCCAGCAGATGGGCATCCATGTGAACTAAAGTGTGCTTCATGTGGCGGTGAAAAGATCAGCGGGGATCGGAGCCGCCAACGACGCCTTAAACGACCGAGACCACCTCAAGATAGACAATGCGTCGACAAGGCCTAAAATGCTACAGAGTACCCATGCTGCATCTCTACTGAAGATGAGGAGTTGGAATTCACCGAAGGCAAGAACAGCCAAATGCGCGATCCACCAGGAAAGACAAGACTGTAAACCCCTTGGCAAAGAAGCGCCTGGTCGAAGTAAGAGGCAACCCGCCGAAATAGAACCCACTCTCGCCCACGAGAGGGCACTCAACCAGAACGGACATTACCACCACCACACGAGAAACCACTCCGGCAACGCCATTACTCGAGGCAAGCTCGGCAGGAGCCGCGTCCTCCACGACTAAACCTATCACACAAAATGAGGAGTACATGAAAGTATTAACGGTAAGCAGAAAACTAAGTGCAAGATTGAACAGAATAAAAAACTAGACGTGGTTAAACGCCAGGTGACAGGAACAAATGCGCAGGGAAGAACACAGAAGGCAAACACGCACGCATAGCCACCTTACACAGAGGCCGCACACCACAAACACTGCCGCGAACCAAGCCTACTTCGCTGCCACCTCCACCCACCACCCAACAGCTGGAAAGAAAAGTAACTCAATTGTGTGAGCAAATGCAATTATTCTTTATTGAGCTTCAATATCTCTGAAGAAATGTTGAGCACTCTTTGAAAGTTGTCATGAAAAGGAGAAAACGGCGCAACAGCTCTAGTACGGATGGCAGGAATCCAATCGTTATAATAACCACATACACAGAAGGACCTTTTGAGAGTCCGTACTCTGGCTAGGCCAACAGCTCGACATCAAGAGAATGTAATAGTTTGGCAGTGGAACTGTCGATCACTTCATAACAAACATGCTGCACTAACTTAATACATCAATGCGGTGCTCGACCCACCTGACCTCATTTGCCTTCAGGTGGTCGGGAATTATAGAATGGCCATTCAGAATTACCACTTTTACAGCGAGCCGAGCTTCCCAGAAGTGGCAACATTGGCCTGAAAGCCCTAGCCGCCACTGTCACCAAGGCATCTCGTGTTGAAATTCGCAGCGAATAGTCACAATATGCTAAGTAAAAAAGGGGCGCTCGAAAAGCCTCATAACTAATAGACTAGTCCTCCTAAAGATCGTACAACCGGCTTCTCTGTAATTCTAAGTAAATAATCTGCCTTGCTCTCATCAAAAGGCCACTTAATCTATCCCCGGGGACTCAAATGCCTGGAATTCTCAAGGGGGGTATAACCGAGACAAGATCAAGAGTTTCAAGCTACTAAGCGTGACCCAGTCTCACAAACTCTTGCTCATCAGCCAGCTAGGATTTCCTAGTGGAATGGGAAACAGCGTTGCGTAGAACACTATGCTTCACCTTACGTTTGCCAACAGTGAGAAGGGTGTAACTTGGTGTAACGAAGAGGAGACACTATGTAGTGATAAAAACATCTTATTTGTATCTCTAAACGCTGCCAAGGCTCGACAACCTCTGGAAGTAGCCCGGCTCACAGATTGGCTGAAGCTCAAAGCACACCAACTACTAGTCGCCTTCTCTTCACCAGCTACCGCACAGAGTTGCATAACGTTGCTCTGGGAAATTCACACTGCCACAACAAAGGAGATCCACACCACACCGAAAATACCGGCAATACACAGCCATTTTTTCACCGCTGGAACACTCGTAAAAGTCCCACGAAGTGCTCAAAACGGCAGTGGCACAATCGCCAACTCAGACGCCGAATAGCTCTGCTGGCAGCAATGGCTAACACATATGCGAAAAAGCTAAAAATGGTTACCTTTTGAGAAATAATGTATTATCGCAAAGTCCGACTTAAATACCCTGCACCAGACAAGTGCCTCAGAAAGCAGCAATCCACTACATGGCGTGTATTGCGGACAAGCACTTTCCCCTGTCCGTCACTGTAGAGCCGTATCTACCCTAGTGTTCACACACCCCAATGCAAAACGCACGGTGCACTTAACGCAGAGCTCGGCTATATTATATTGGCCAGTCCCGCAGCTACTCCATCAAATAAACACAGCACGAAACCCTACATTCACAATGACCACGGCCTAGCAGTGGGAGGCTTTGCTGCTAAGCACGTGGCGGGAGGACTAGATCTGGGCTGTGCGGCTGGCCAAGGACGCTGCAAAGATTCAAGGCCTGGCCGCCCCCTGAGGAAGGGGGTTGCAGAGAGGCCCGTTTCTCGGCCCCGGCCACCTTTAATCCCAGCGGGGACACTACTGAAAGTTTTTTCTTTCTCGCTCAATACCGAAAACCGGCGCAGTTTCTGCGACTCTCTCAGAGGAACTTTAAGCACAAAAAAACTTTGGGCATTATTCGCTGCATGTTACAGCCAAGTAGCACACACACGACGAAAGCAAACATCGTGTGACGATTCATCTGTGAATACCAAGGTTCAGAGGAAGAACTTACGAAACACATCCAAAACATCTCCACCGGGGAGTAGCAATAAACCTCACCCGTTGCGCAAGAATATCAGGGAGAAGAGAACGCGAGCTTGGGTGCCCCGATTACATTTCCCGAGCTCTACGCTGCAGCCCAGACTTTCACGAGGAACACAGCACATGAATAGGATAAAGCCACGAAAGCTCAGTGACACAGCAACCTCAGTGACACAGCACTGAAACACTCAGTTGAATTTCAATGATACAGTCTAGAAAGCTGGTGGAAGACTGTCATCTGAATGGAAAGCTGCCAATATCGGGGCCATACCGAAACCAGGAAAGAGACGTGAGTTCGATCATTCGAGATCTATAACGCTCACGTGGAGCATGGGCAAGGTTTTCGAGCACATAACACTAACCCGACTTGAATCGTCAGCAACCACCTTCCCGACTGTGTGTTCGGCTTCCGCAAAGAAATCTGTGCACAGGATGTATTACTTCTAGCTAAATATGATGTTCTCGACTCTCCCCCAGGATGTATGGACACAATCGTACTTGCACTCATCGTCCAAAACGCCTTCAATAACATCTCCGACTCTGCAATACTAGAGACAATAAGGGACGTCGGTTGTGGGAATAGGATTTCTCACTGTGTTCAAGATTTTTTTACCGACTACATGGCACAAATAGAACTCGGCTCAACGCGCCTTGCCCCGTATTGTATGCCGGATAAAGACACGCCTCAAGGATCTATAACGTCACCAATGCTCTTCATTCACGGGCTACGTAAATTGGCACTGGACTTGCAGAAGGTTCAAGACATTGGGTTCGCTATATATGTGGATGACATTATTCTATGGGCATCTAAAGAATCATACGGACACCGAGAAGATATACTTCAACGAGTAATCAACACTATTGCAAGTTACAGCTAGCAAGCAGGTATGAAACGTGCTGCAGACAAATCGGCGTATCTCCACATCAGACCCAGACATAGTCACGCAGCCAGGGCTCGAAAGCTGCGGCTTACCTTGGAGGTAGAGCCCATTAAGCGGGTATCCCAAATGCGCGTACTTGGAATGCACAACAGAGAACGGGCTGCGTAAACACAACGCTTTCTACTCTCAGTTGCATGGTCCGGAGCGTCACGGGGCTTATTCGCAGAGTTGCCCGTAGCCTCGATGGTAGCCTCGACTGCAGCAGACAACATGCAACTAGTACACACTTTTGTCATTAGCCGCATTACGAATACATATGCCCTGCATTTCCAGACTACGCGGCGTCATGAAATCGAAGAAGTAGACAAACTAATCAGAATTGCCTGTAAGGCATCACTGACCTGCCTGAGAACACAAGCACGCCCCATTTGCATAAATTGGGCATGACAAATTTGTACGAGGAATACGCAGCGACTACGCTAATGGCTCAGCGTGTGCGACTTAGCAGGACTGATCAGGGCTGTTCAGTCTTACAGAAACTACACTACCCTCTCTCGCTACAGTTCTGTGGAGATAAGACCACTTTACTGCCATCTGAAATCTGAGAGAAAATGCACGTGGCACCGGTCCTCGTCACATGCACCCAGTACATCACTCGACCCAGATACGCGCCAGCGCGGCCAACTTGCAAAAACTGCGGGACGATCCTATTATGTTTTATTAGACGCGAGTCCCTACCATCGAAATGCAAATATTACCCCGGCTTTCGCTGCAGTTGCGACTAAGCAACGGCGAACAACCACTGCAGTGTAAATTCTCGCAAGATCAATGCAACGGCCGAAGCCATGGCCATAGCTTTGGTCATACGTGCTGCGGAGGTCAAGGGCAAATCAACATTCATTCTGACAGACTCACAGGACGCCTCCCGTCTTTTCCTTGGCGTGATCTTATCAGACTGCGTCATACACACACTAGGGACGACTCTCACAATGAATCATGATGTGACGTGGTGCCCGGAACACTCGAGGGCTGACAGAAACGAATAGGTGGACCGTTTGCTTTGAAGCAATACAGGCTGGGTCACGGACAACATCTCCCGGGAGGACATTTCGGCACTTCGCACGCAACGAGAAATTCTGATGATGATGATGATGTTCGATGTTTTATGGCGCAAGGGCCATTTCACGGCCAAAGAGCGCCAGTTCATCTTACTAAAAACATGGACAATGATTGTGATAAGCGGCTGTATAAGGGCCATAAATTCCTCGCGGTAAGGCGGGTAAAAACATACAAGTAATAAAATCATGACCATGTTGTGAAAGGTGTCTGTGGTGTGAATAGATGACAAAAGTTGGTGATAATAAAAGACGATGGTGGATATGTATGGCATTAGCACAAGTGCCTCACTCGTTCATACTCTTGCGTCCAAGGGCCGTGAGGCAAGTGCTTTCTTGTGTAACCACCGCAGCAAAAACCTCTCTGGAGAGGTCATGCTACGGGATGCCCGGGTATATGATATGAAAACTATGAATTTCTTTAAAAAACGCTAACAATGATTTGTGACTAAAAAGCGGTTCCCTACCGACGAACATTGCAGGGTGTAAAGGTATATGTTGTCGGTAGGGTGATGGAAAGTGTTGTTTTCTTACAGTGTCCAATTGTTTGCACTCAATTAAAATGTGAAGGACTGTCAATACTTCACCACATCTGTCACACAATGGTGGATCACCACCGGACAAAAGGTGTGTGTGTGTCGTGTTTGTGTGTCCTATCCTGAGTCTCGTTAGTATTACCTCTGTATGACGCGATTTCGATACGGGCAGCCAATGACCAAGGTGTGGCTTAATAACGTGTAGTTTGTTTTGTGTGTGTGTATCCCACTTGCTCTGCCAGTGTACTCTGAGGTTTCGTTTGAGAGACGGCTTAAGGTCAACGGCCGGGATCGATATGGGTGTAGGGGCAGTGCTTTTGTGGACGGGTGCAGCGAGCTGATCCGCCCTCACGTTGCCTTGAATCTCACGGTGCCCTGGCACCCAGCACACTACAACATGTTGTTTGAGTGTGTATAGTGTGCATAAAATGGAGTAAAGTGAGACAAGGACTGGGTTTATGTGTTTTTAAGAGTGTGCAGAGCCGTTACTACACTGAGGGAGTCTGTATAATTACTGCTTTTTGTATTTGTAATTGCTTGATGTGTTTAGCCGCCACAAGTATCGCGTAGGCTTCCGCTGTGAAGATACTTGTGCCTGGATGTAGAGGGCCAGCATCCGAAAAGGATGGGCCGACAGCAGCGTAGGACACAGAGGAGTTAGACTTGGAGGCATCTGTAAAGAACTCAGGACGTGTGTATTTGTGTTGAAGTTCCAGGAAGTATGTTCGAATATGGGCAATAGGCGCATGTTTTGTAACTTCTAGAAAAGACACATTGCAGTCTATAGTCTGCCATTGCCACGGTGGCGGGTATGCTACAGGAGCCATTAAACTGTGTTCGAGTGACACTCCAGTGTCCTCAGCTAGACCCTTCAGGCGAACTGAGAAGGTCTGCCTCATTGAAGGCCTGTTTTGAAAAAGAATGGAGCTCGACAAGTCATTAATAGTAGAGTATGAGGGATGCCTCTTGTCTGCTTTCACCTTAAGGAAATATACAAAGGACATGTAGGTTCTTTGCAGATGAAGCGACCACTCATTTGACTCCACGTAAAGGCTTTCTACGGGGCTGGTGCGAAAAGCACCCGTAGAAAGGCGGATGCCCGAATGGTGCACGGGATCCAGCATCTTCAAAGCACTTTGAGTCGCAGACTGATAAACAATGGCCCCATAATCTAAGCGGGTGCGAATAAGGCTTCTATATAGGTTCATGAGACATTGCCTGTCACTACCCCACCTAGTACGTGACAACATTTTTAAATATTCATGGCTTTTAAACATTTTGTTTTTAGATACTTGATGGGCGGTACGAAGGTCAACTTGTTGTCCAAGATTAATCCTAAGAATTTATGCTCCGTACTAACAGACAGACGTTGACCGTTCAGTTCAATGCTGGGTTCTGAGTGCATGCCTCTCTTTCTGGAGAACAGGACACATGTGCTTTTTTGTGGGTTCAGTCGGAATCCGTTTTCCTCTGCCCATTTGGAGAGCTTGTTTAAACCTAACTGAACCTGCCGCTCACACATTGCCAGATTGCAAGACCTAAAGCCAAGCTGGACGTCATCGACATATGTACAATAAAACATATTGCGAGGGATGGTCAAGGGCAAGGAATTCATTTTTATGAGAAACAGTGTGCAGCTAAGTACACCACCTTGTGGCACGCCTGTTTCCTGGAAAAATGTTTGGGAAAGAACCGTGCCAACTCGGACACGGAATGTCCGGTTTGACAGGTAACTTTTGATTATGTGAAACATTCTTCCGCGCACGCCAAGATGGGATAGGTCTCTTAGAATTCCAAAACGCCATGTTGTATCATAAGCCTTTTCGATATCGAGGAACACAGAGAGAAAATATTGTTTATGGACGAAGGCGTCTCTGATCTGTGCCTCGATACGAACAAGGTGGTCTGTCGTGGATCTACTCTCTCGAAACCCGCACTGAAATGGGTCGAGCAAATTGTTTGTTTCAAGAAAGTGTACAAGTCGGCAGTTTATCATTTTTTCGAAGACTTTGGACAAGCAGCTTGTAAGTGCAATAGGCCTGTAACTTGAAGCTAAAGAAGGGTCCTTGCCCTCTTTCAAAATGGGAATAACAATAGCCTCTTTCCAGGAGGTAGGAATAGTGCCAGAAAACCAAATAGCATTGTACAAACAAAGTAAGGTTTTTCGGGTTTCGTTTGGTAGGTTTCTTAACATTTCATACATCACACGGTCAGAACCTGGGGCAAAAGTACTGCAGGAGTTTAGAGATGTTTAGAGCTCAGCTAGACTGAAAGCTTGGTTATATGCCTCGTATCTAGTGGATATCTGTTCGAGTTTCTGCTTTTCTATTCTTGTTCTGTATTTTTGGAAAGTGTCAGTATAGTGGGACGAGCTGGATACCTGTTCGAAGTGTGCACCGAGGAAGTTTGCCTGATCTTCCAAGGTATCACCCTGAGTGTTTACGAGTGGAAGTGTGTGTACTTGTTTTCCTGCTATCCTACCGACCATGTTCCAGAGATTTAGCCTCCTGTGTGTATGAATTAATCCCTAATAAAAACTTCTGCCAGCTTTCTCTTCTGGCCTGCCGACGCGTTCTCCTGCGTTGAGACTTCATTTTCTTGAAGGTTTCAAGATTTTCGGCTGTCGGTGAGTTCCGAAGCAGCCTCCAAGCTCTGTTTTGCTGTTTGCGCGCGTTTCGGCATTCAGAGTTCCACCATGGCACACGTCGTTTTCCAGGGTGTCCATTTGTTTGTGGGATGCATTTTGTTGCAGCATCAATCAAAAACGCTGTGAAGTAGTTCACAGCAACATCAATGTTCAAAGTAAAGATGTCATTCCAACCTAGACGAGCGATAGTATAAAACTGTTCCCAGTCGGCTCTGTTTATTAGCCACTTGGGAACACGTGGTGAGCACTCGGTTACTGTAGTTGTGCTCAAAACTACGGGGAAGTGGTCACTTCCGTACAGATTACTGACGACATTGCACTGGAGTAGAGCCACAAGAGATGGAGATGCTATGCTTAGGTCTATGGAGGAGTAGGTGTTATCAGCGAGATTATAATAGTTTGGTTCTTTTCGATTCAGGAGACACGCGCTCGACGAGAGAAGGAGCTGTTCGATCAGTCGACCTCGCTCGTCATACCGAGAATCACCCCATAGCGTGCTATGCGCATTGAAGTCTCCAAGGAGAACATAGGGCTCCGGAAGTTCATCAATTAAAGAGTATAAATAACGTTTTTGCAGCTGATAGCTAGGAGGAATGTAAATACTGCAGATTGTGATCAGTTTATCAAAAAGAACCACTCGAACAGCCACTGCCTCAAAGGATGTTTGGAGTTGTAAGTGTGCGCATGCAATTCCTTGATTTACTATGATGGCAACACCTCCGGATGATGTCATGGCATCATCTCGGTCCTTTCGAAAAATAACGTATTTACGAAGAAAATTTGTGTGTTTTGAATTAAGGTGTGTTTCTTGTACACACAGCACTTTTGGCGAGTGTTCATGTAAGAGTTCTTGGATGTTGTCAAGGTTCCTGAGGAGGCCCCTGACGTTCCATTGTATAATTTGAGTGTTGATGGTGAATGTAAAATAGTGCTGTGTGTACGAAGAGCGAGTGGCTGTTTAGACGGGGAATTTGAGTTCACTTAACAGGGCCATCACCGGGCCCTGTTATTTGCTTTTTCGTTTTCTTGGCGCGCTCCAAGGAGCCACGCCGCTCTTTCGGCACCAAGGGTGCCGACGTATCCATTGCCTCCTCGGAGGCACTGCATGCCCGCACATGCAGGCTGTTAGTTCGGATTACGGGCCTCGCCTGGTGAGGGGAGGCCTTGAGACCCGAGGACTCTGGAGTCTCCGGTCTCTGTTTGGGAGTAGGCGGTGTAGCCTGGGCTACAGCCGCCTTGGGGGCAGATGCCACAACCGTCCGCTCGGTATGCGCGGGCCGAAGAAGTGGCGAAGGCTGGTGCGGCGGTTCCCCCTGACGCGCCGCATCAGCGTATGTAGGTCCATAGAATGGAGCGACTCTTCGCCGTGCTTCCTTAAATGTTATGTTCTCCTTTACCTTTAATGTAATTATTTCTTTTTCTTTTTTCCAATAAGTGCAGGAGCGTGAATATGCGGCATGGTTTCCTTCGCAGTTTGCACAGTGTGGCGGTTGTTTGCAGTTCTCAGACACGTGGCCTAGGACTCCACATTGTGCACAGGTCTGGCGACCACGACAGGTTTTAGAGCCATGGCCATACCTCTGGCATTGGAAGCAACGCCGAGGTATATACGGCCTGATAGATGTCTTGGTGTACCCTGTTTGAATGGAATCTGGTAGTTTACTGGATGCAAACGTGAGTATTAAGTGTTTCGTCGGTATTTACTTATTATCTCTTCTGATGATAATTCTCTGTACATTAGTGACGTTTTGGCTCTTCCACCCTTCCAAAAGTTCAGTTTCGGTGAGTTCAAGTAAGTCTGCATCAGATACCACTCCGCGAGTGATGTTCATGGATCTGTGTGGTGTTACGGTGATTGGTACGTCACCAAACGTTGAGAGGCTGTCTAGCTTTACAAATTGTGCTTTGTCCCGAATTTCTAGGAGAAGATCTCCGCTAGCCATCTTCGTTACTTTGTATCCAGCCCCGAGCGTTTCAGTAAGACACCTGGCAACTACGAAAGGAGATACGGTCCTGGCTTGCTTTCCGGTTTTTTCACAGTGAATGACGTGGTAGTGGGGAAAAGTTTCTATTGGCTGGTTGAAGAAATTTATGTCGTCGGTGCGTACCCGCTTTAGGCCGGTACGATCAGACAGTTGAGGGAATGCTCCATGCATGCCGGTCTTATTTTTGTTCAGCAGCGTTGGCGGCCGCCCACCACGGAGCCCAACAAGGGGACGCTGCAAGTTTGCAGGTGCTGAAAGCTTGCAGACGTCAGCCGTACAACACTGCCATAACCCAATGCGCCTAGACCAAGGTAGGCTATTTGCACAGGGTTAACCCTTGCCGCCAGGAAAATTGGAAGTAAACAGAAGAGAGAAGTAGACAGGAAAGCTAAAAAAGTAAGAAAGACGAAGATGTAGGGAGAGAGGGATAGGAAAAGGCGACTGCCGATTTCCCCTGGGTGGGTCAGCCCAGGGGTGCCGTCTACGTGAAGCCGGGGCCAAAGAGGTGTGTTGCCTCAGCTGGGGGGCCTTAAAGGTCCAATCACCCAGCATCAGCTCAACCCCCAGGATCCCCTTTTCCCCGGGCACGGCAAAGCCACGCACGGCTAGGCGTGGGAGGGAGTAGAAACTCCCCCGTTAGCTCGGGTCCGTGGTGTCGCTACACACCAAACGCCTACTTCCGCAGGCGCCCCTGCGGGGAACGAGAAATTCTCGAATTTCAAAGACTAGGTAGGCGAACCAAAGCTCCCCGTCATCCCAACCTAAACAAGAGAAAAACACGGGACAGGCGCCACTTGTAAACAAACACTTCTCCACATTTACACAGATTACACAGATGTACCCTCAAAGATACAGCGACACATCTCCGTAGTGTGGAGCAACACCGACATTGGAGCACAATATATACCAGTGGACACAACATCCGAAGGCTGCCATCTCGCTTTTGTTGAATAGCGATTTCCTGAATTGTTTGTGGGAGACGCGGCTTATGTAACTGGACTTGGGAAGCCAACTGGTGATCCTGGACCAGGCCCGGCGAGTCGCTGTAGCCAGTGGGGGCACCATCCACCACAACCATAAAAACTAGCCTGGGTATCAATAAATGTTTCTTCTCTCTATTTCCCTCATTTTATATAGGCAAACCAATGGTTCTCGTTGAGAAAAGCACGTTTGCACTGGCACTGAAAGAAATAGAGGAGGCGTTGCACAGACGGAAGCATGGACGCATGCACGAACTTCCAAGAAAAGCACGAATAATTGCTCTACGGGGCTTAGCAGAGAAATGCACGGACGGACGGACAGATGAAGCACGCACCAACTCATCGAGTCTGTTCCCGACGTCGGATTCCAGAACCAAACGGATCATCGTAGCTACTACTACCTCACCCGCTACGGCGAGATAAGGTCTTTGCACGATGTAAATGCCACCAAGGTAGCGAAATTCTTTGTCGAGAACATCGTCTCACGTCACGGAACTCCAGAGGTCATCACAGACAGAGGTACGGCCTTTACCACGAACTTAACTCAGGTGATCCGGAGGTACAGCAACACAAGTCACCGCCAGACTGCCGCCTGCCATCTACAAAAGAATGGCCTGACCCAGTGTCTTATTAAGACCATCGCTGATACGCTGGCCATGTACGTCAACGTCGAGTACAAAAGGCAAGATGCAATCCTTCTGTACTTGACCTCTGCGTACAACACGCCCGTCCAATAAACGACGCAGATGACGCCGTACAAGTTGCTGTACGGAAGAAGTCCAGCCATGATGTTACACGCTATGTTACCTAATGCCAGCGACGAAGAAAATATCGACGTGACTGTCTACCTCCAGCGTGCCGATAAAGCTTGTGAACTCGCCCGCCTCCGCATCAAAAAGCATCAAACGACCAGCAGCCGCCATCACAATCTTCGACACCGTTTCATGAAATACCAGCCTGGTGACCATGTTTGGGTGTGGACACCTCTACGCCAACGTGGACTTATTGAAAAACGTCTGCGACGCTACTTCCGACCATGCCGGTTGGTTCGACGTCTCGGTACACTCGACTATAAGGTTCTTCTCGACGACATTACAAACTCTCAATGGCGCCGTGCACGACCTGAAGTCGTCCGTGTCGTGCGCCGCAAGCCATTTTATGCGCGAACCCAAGAATTGTATTTTGTTGTTGGGGGTGTGCTTTATCGTTTGCACTTATTGTTTATTTCCATCCTTCCGCGGGCCTGCTGGACGGTCCAAAGTCGGCCGGCCAGGAGGGAGCTGCGTAGGGCTGCCTCCTACTTGATCGATGTAGTGTTGGGGTTAGTGTACATTGCCTTGCACTCCCAGAGCGTTTGCGCCAGCGTGGATACATCCCCACATGCTGGGAAAGCGTCATTGGGTAACACGTCAGGACCAATAGCGTGAAGAGATCTCAGGTTTGCGTACGTGTCGGTCTGCAGTAGTCTGAGCGTAAGGGCCTATGGCCTATTAGGATTCGGATGAGAGAGTGGATATACTGTTCGCGCGAGGTAAAAATATTTTGTTATTTCGTTGTGCGTGGCAGGCGCGTCCCTGTTTTCCTCAACCCCGTTGGCCCCGAATCGTTGCCCGGAACCGGCGTGGTCGGTTAGCGCGCGCGGGGCCTCGTGGGCCGACTCGTTGAGGTTGGAGGGAGCGTCTTGAACCTGTCCAACATGTGCAGGAAACCAGATCAGTATGTGGTGCTTGATACCGTCGCGGCCACCACTCTTGCATTTATCTTGCGCTTATCTTGCCTTTGCACGCTATGGGCAGCGCTACTTCGCAATTCTGGAAAAGATGCACGCACGGCTGCTGCATTGTGAGCTTCCACAAAAGTTTAAACACGACAAAGACCAAGAATCTGCCCGTCAAACTTTACCGTTTCTAATGTGAGCAGTGCGAGAAGCAAAGGCGTCAAAAGTGGATTATGGTAGTTCGCCGATACCCCGTGGTTTCGTTACTTTGAAATTTTTTTCTCGTGCACAGGGCTTCAAGCTATTATTTGACTGAAATAAACGCGATGGCCGGACTCATGACAAAAGAATGCGTGTTTGTGAACTGAAACTACGGAAAACAGACAAGCGCTGTACATTTCGCGATTGGGCTCTAGCTTTCCGGGACAACAATCGGTAGTGCGGAAGCGGTGGAGCTTGCTTGCTTAATGTGTTTAATATACCGTGCTGTCAGCCCAACAAGTGTTTTATTTAGGTGATGGCTGTAGACTTCTCGTCACCACCACTTATTGTAAATAATTTCGTGCTGCGGGTTTGCGCTGAGAATTTATGCGTACAGGTCTTGCAAGCAACACCCACCGATAAGTTAGCATGATGAGGTGTTGTCATGCTAGGATCAAAGTCATGAGTTGGATTCCCAGAAAAGCCAGCTGCATTTGCAAGGGAGCGAAACGCAGTAACAGTGCGCTCAGATTTTGGTGCAAGAATGATACAGGGTGCGTTGGTGTTGCATATTTCAAGCGTAAGGTTTTATGATGCTTAATGTAAACAGAAGTGACGCTCTGTGTGTGTACGCCGTCTGTCAGTTGTCGTCCTACCGTATGCACTTCAAATAAATTTAGGTGCACGTTAAAATCCAAAAAAAAACCTCAGGGGGCTGGAATCAACCAGAAGTCTCAAACCAGAGCACGCCTTCTGATGGTTTTGGCACGTAAAATATTATGTCCTTGCATGCGTCCGAGCCGCGGGTCATATGCACCTGCGGCTATGAAAACGAGTTGAAAAAAAAACAAGGCATATGTAAAATTTTCTATAATTTCCCGAAATTTGACGCAGTTATTACTGGTAAATTTCGCCGTAATTAAAACATCCTTGATTATAGTGGGTATTGTGTGATATGACGACGACCAAGGGAGCTGTCAAAACAAACTAGTCGGCATTAGAATCAGTGAACATGCTGCGTGATCAGGCGTACATATTATCCGAAATAAAACATGCGCTGCAAAAACATGCATGGTCGAAGTGGACACAAAAAACTTTTTTGTGCGCATCGTTATACCTTTAAAGCAGATGCAAAAATCAAAGGTGTCATTCATCTTAAAATACAACCTTGTTAACATCGGATAAGAACCTCGGAAAAAGCGAAATTATTATGAAGCTTAACACACCGCATTGTAATGGTGCTAGGGACTGAACAGGGCACACGTAAGTTTAGTCTCTTCATACTGACCTCCTAGTGAATTGAAATCCGCGAGACAAACATGGCATTCAAGCAATAGAAATCCGAACGCTATATACAAATGCACGCGAAAGTGTGGTGTTAGTTTGCCAACAGCGCCTAGAAGACACGAATGCCGCAGCAAATGCGCGTTTCGCCTCCCTTCTAATGTCATGGAAAAGCAGCTGTTCACCATCGACATTCACATTCCACTCGATCAAACACAACGTGTTTGACTAGCTTGGTCCCGCAAAGGTTTTCAATGAGTCGCTCTCAGTTCAGATAAAATTCACATCATGAAAACGTTTTTATATTCTTTTTGAACCTTCAGAGCAAGCCACAGGTGACGCTGCACGTGGAGGGTGCCCAGATAACAGCGCGCGTAGAGTGCGTGAACGTTCTCAAATTGTGCAGGCAGAAAGTGGGAGCGGGGCACCGAGCGACCGGCTTTCGCTAGAAAGGCGGCGAAACGCGCGCGGCGCAGCGCCCCCTGGCTGAAGTTGGGAAGCCCATAAATGCCGACGCGCTTCACCGCTTGCCAGTTGATCGACGGCCGATGCTCTGTCTGCCTCTGTCAGTGCGAGTATCTTGCTGTACTCTGGCTTTTCTTTTGCGTAACCATGCGTTTGGCCAAAAGAAACAGTTTCATCTTCCACCTGAAGCCTTCCCCTTTTGTCAACGTCACGACCCCGTGACAGACACTCACCACACACTCGCCAAGACACTTCTGCAAAACACTACGTGAAAGTCCACCGTGCATGTCTTCTATGAAAAAAATATGTAAGGTACCCTGTCATTAGGATCTATGTTCGAAAAACTGACACCACACGCATGTTTCTGGAGTTACTGAGAGTCTGCGACTAGCGCGGAATGCGGCGCGCGCTAATCACCGCAAGTACAAATTACGTGCTGTTGTCTCAATGTAATCACTTGGTGGTTTCATGGCTACAGAAAGAGTGACACCTGGCGCTTCTTCTGGCATTTAGGTACGCCAATTGTTGAAGAGAGTGATAGAACAGGCTGGTAGGTAAGAAAGAGTGTGCGTGCGCAATGTGTGCTCTCGAGCTTCGTAGGCAGCCGTCACAATGCTCCACAGGGCTTTTCGACACACGTCGCCACAGTCCGCAAAATTTGCAACACGACCGTACATCTAGCATGTAGGTTCATTATCAAATGACAGCCGCAGATCTAGAAACCGAATGATTCTTTACCGTGGCATTTGGTGTGGAATTGACCTGTGAAGATAGACACTCTTTCAACAGTGCGATGAGGCGACTGCTAACACATTGGAAGGTATCAGCATTGCATTTTAAAACAACGAGATAATCATAGACAATTGTGAAAGTTCTAATAACGCTGCTACTTTTAGGCGTACACTTAAAGCTCTATCTAGCGCTGCTAGAAACTAACTCCATCAATGGTGTGGCGACGCAAGACCGTATAGGAACTGAATTTTGTGGTAAAAAATTTCATTATTCCATTTATCAAATGTACATATAAGAAATAAGGACACCAGGTATGCGAAAGTAACAGCACCTATTCATGTATTTTCGAATGCTACAGAGCCAAATTCATTGATGGTTTCTTCCATGAATAAAATTTGTTCTTTAGTTGGTAGAGTATACTACAAGTATTTCACATCTATCAAAATAAGCAGCGAACTGTACACGAGGCTGCTCTTTAATAAATATTACAACTTAATGAAATTATGGGTAAAGAAGTAACCATGAATTCATAATAGCTTCGATTTTGATGATGCTTTTTCCACGTTCTTTTTTCTGACATCGTTACGCAAGAAGACGAATCTTCTTTATGAATGTCACATAAAAACATATAAAGAGCCCAATTTTCACTTTTTTATAGTTTGTGCCACTTTTTTCAGATCAAGTTGAGAGCAGAGTTTCTTAGATTTTACCTCTTCATTTGGCAGAGATAGAGCAGGGCACCGAATAAACACAAAAGAAACAGCTTCTTGCGTTTTTCAAAGATACACCATAAGGTAGTACAAAAAATCCTACCTCTTTTTATGCTGATACGGCTCACAGTTCATTCTGGAAGTCTAAACTTCCTTTGAAAGCAAGTTTCTGCTTTTTTCCGCACCAGTTACCTCACCAGATTTTTTCATTTGGACCTCATAAAGAAGATTTGCGGTATTGTGTATTATATACAAAAAGAAACGTGGCAAAAAGCACTAGAGAGCTCCATTCAAACAAAAGTTCAAGCTATTAGGAGTGATGATCTCTTCTCTATTCGTAATTAGCAAGAAGTGGTAAGTTCATCAAACAGCGCCTTCACAAACAGCTCAGCCTTTTTCAATAAGTGTGAAAGACCTATATTATTCTCTGCACACTAAATTATAATGTCATGCACCGAATAAAACGTGGATAAATTTGGCCCAGCGGCATTCGAGAACACACTTATATAGGTGCTGTTTTTTTCTTCAAACAAGTGTGTTCAATCTTGAATCTACCTAGACTGAATGAAATAAGCAATTTTTTTCATTTAGAAAATGATGTTTTGACAGAATCATGCATTGCCGCACAATGGAGTGGTTTGTCCCTAGCAATGAAACAAAGGAGTGTAAATTTCAGGGTAATGCATTGCCTTGTTATACATAAAATAATGAGAACTTAGAACCAATGACGCCGGAACTATACTTAGAAGCGTGGCAGCTTGTGCTAATTGGTATGAAATGACAAAAATTAAAGCGCGAGAACAGAACGACGACAAAGATACAAGAAAAACACGAAGGACGCGAGCGCTAACTTCTGAGTTTACTGCGCAGAGCGCGAAAACGCATAGAGGAGACAGTAAATCATGTGACAAAAACCATGTGGCAGACAGGGCAATGCATGAGTAAGGAAAAAAAAACAAAAGCACAAAAAAAGTCAAAGAAAAGTCTATAAGGAAACGAAACGAAAAAGTAAAACTATATAACTACTTGCGCGCACCGAAACCTTCAAGGAACCTTAGTTTCTTCTCGGACAGAGGGATGGAGGGCTTGCTAATGCATGACACTCGTTCGCGTGCCATCTGCGCGGCCTCGACGATAACTCGGGTGCACTTATCCCTGTGCTTTTACAGCGTCACTGTGTCCTTGAAAAGGGGCACACAGTTGCACTCAGTACAGTGCTGAGCAAGAAAACCATCTTTCTCGTTTCTAACGTTGTTGGGGTGCTCTCTCAGTTGATCGTTCAGACAGCTGCTGGTCGTACCGATATAACAAGCACTGCAGGAAAGAGGGGTCCTATAGACAACTTCCCGGGAGAATGCCAAATACCTGTCTCCATGCTGAACTGTACATTCATGTGATGACTGCGTTTTCGGGGGTTTGTAGATTTGGTGAGGCTGCTTATTTGAATGATGTGGATAACAGCACACGAACTCCCACAGGTTTTGCGAGTTTCTTGAGCCTGTGTGATATCTGGTGATTGCATAGAACACCGGCTATCATTTCACGCTCAGTATCCGTTTTGCTCAGATCTTGTGCCTGCCTCTGCTCTGACCTATTATTCCGCAGGATAGTCTCAGCTATTTGGCTACTTTCTTGAACGGGGCGTCAATTATAGGAGTGTTGCCAAGAGGTACACGACCCACCAAGTGCTTGGGAATAGTTCTTTGACATTTATCACATGATTTATCAAATCGTGTGATGTCTAACTGAACCCCTGGCCAGTAGAACTCTTCGAGTACCCGGTTTGTAGTTGGTTTATTCCCTGATGGCCCGAAAGGATGCCTTCGTGGGCCATTTTCATAACAAAATGTCGGAGGCACCTTGGTACCACAAGCTGATTCACCTGCCTCTTAAAGTGAAAGGTGTAGTTGCGATAGAGGACTCCGACCTTCATAAAGAATAATATTTTAGCAAACCTTGTCTTGACCTCTTTGTTAACGGCTTCGAAGCATTACCGCAGGCTGCTGTCTTCCCCCTGTTTGGTTCTAAAATCCTGTGGCCTGATGTCCAAGAGGTTAATAACTGGAGTCGGAAGTTGATGTGGATTCCCTGCCTGTCGGTTTACTGCAGAAACTTTTGTCTTGAAACGTGTTTTCCTTGCAGCCGACCTCAAAGTCTTTGCATACAAGGGTTCGTGTGCACAATCAGATTTTTTCTGCGCCACAATACTCTTCTGCAGTGTTCCGGGTGTAAAAACGGCTCTTCCAATCATTATCAGGATTGTGAGCATCTTGAACGCCTTCCACAATTCCTAAGACAACATCATATAAAGGAGTATTCATACAAAGGGCTCGAGTTTTGTCACTGAAAAAAGGTGAAAAAATTTCCACGTGTGCCTCAGGCAGCTTCATCAACCATCCATCTAAGAGGTAAATCGAGGAAAGCTTTCCAGTCAGCTTGCTATCCGCCACAAGAGATCTTTTGACAATGATTGAATCGCATCCGGTATCTCGCAGTACTGTTGCGGGATATCCTTCGAGTACACCTTTGCCCGTGGGCATCGATTTTTCCTTCAGCTTGGCTGGGTGAGTTTCTGCGCACTCCGGACTATAAGGAACACAAAGGAAAGCCTGCGACTCTGAATAAATTATATTGGCTCCATCTCTTTGTTGAAAAGAGCATGAGGCCTTCTCAACGCTGTTGGCCTTTTTGGAGCAGTCACCTGTTTTATGCCCAGTGTGGCGGTATTTTCCACAAAAGGGTGGCTTTGTACCTGGACCTTTTGTGTTGGTCCAGCAATCAGCAGCTATGTGACCCTTTTTGTTGCAAAGGAAACACTGCGGTCTCTCTTGGTCATCTTGCCGTTCAGAAGTTCGAGTTTGACCTGGAGGCTTGCTCAGGTCAAACTGGATCTACGCGCGAGGTAGATCCAGGATATTGCCTTTACATTTGCCAAGGTTAATCATCCCCTGGGCCTCCAAGTAGTGGTCTGTAGCCTCCGCAAGTTTTTCAAGCCTTTCACAGTTTCTTTCTTCAAGAAACACAGCGAGTTTCTCATGGCATTGTGCGAGAAACTGCTCCGAGAGAATTTTGTCTCGCAGAGCATCGTAGGTCCGGTCTGTCTTGGCCATTTCTTGCCAATGGTCTAAATAACCTAATAGACGCCCAGCAAACTGCGTGCCCGTTTCAGAATTATCTGGTTTTGCTGATCGAAATTTTGTTCGATAGCCTTCTTCTGTGAACCTAAAGCGTTGTAGTAGCGTTTTCTTCAACGTTACGTAGTCCGTGGCATGTTCCGGTGCCATCCTACCAACTACACTCAAGGCCTCTTCGGTCAAGCAAAGGCTTAGTGATAGGGCCCATTTGCATTGCGGCCAGTCTTGACTAGTAGCCACGCGCTCAAATCGCTGTATATATGCGTCCAGCTCATGGCGCTCCTCGTTAAAGGCTGGGATGAGTTTGTGTGGACTTCAGTAGCTCTGAGTGGTGCCTATGGGTACACCCTCGGTAAGCTGCCCAGTAGTTGTGCTACCTGCTGTCGCACCTAGCTGATGCAACCTTAACTTGAGCTCCAGAACTTCCTTCTCTGCTTGTAATCTAGCGACTGCCTCTGCCTCGGCTTCTTTCGCGGCATTTCGTTCAACCAGACAAACGTCACGTGCCTCTTTTTCGTGTGCGCGTTCTTGGTCCATCCATTCTTTTAGTGCTGACCCACTTAACCCCAATTCCTTTCCGATCGCCGTCAGCTTATCTGCCTCCATCATCGACCATCACACACACATATGCGATGTGATGCTCTTCTTAGATGTAACAAGAGTAGTCCTGTCTCGCGGACGCCAGGTATGTCGTGGATAGGTTCATCACATAGCAAGGCGTGTGACGCGAGGAAGATGGAGACAGTGAAGAAAACAAAAGGAATTTGTATTAGATGAAAAAAACTATTGCAGACACAGTACGAAAGTCGTACACGCACGCTGTTCACAAACATAAGAAAATAAACAATCTCACAGTCTGTGCCGTAGCCCGGTGCCTTGAAGTGGGACCCGTTGCGTACTCGGATGCTGCCGTCGCTTGGGTGCGAGGTCAGCACACCACTGTAGAGGGCATCACCAGGTCTAGGCGTCGCCGCACATTGTCAGCGACGTCAGCTCACTGGACGTGGTCGGCAGCTCCGGTCTTTCGAGGGCGCTCGCTGTACCGGAGATGTCCGCAGGGCCACTCACTCAGAACTCTTGCCTGGCCCCGCCGACACGCCGTGCCCCGAGAACGTCAATGGCTCGAGGACAAGAACCCGACTTTTCGAACCTCGCGCGTAGATCCAGGTTCACCGTAGGCTCCCTTGCGTCGTCTTGTCGGCGTCCGAACAGCTTCGTTCTCGACGAGCGTCTCCTCTTCTTTTTTCAATGGGCGCGCTGCAATGCCCCTTCTCACCTTACAGGGGATGTGGCGCTGTCGTCTGATATGCACGCATTTTGTTAAGGTACTACATCACAACAACATTATCCGTGATGAAAGTATGTCAATAGAGCAGAGGTGCACCCCGGCAAAAGGAACTTTTATGTTAAAAAAGTTGAGCAGGCAGACGTGGAAGCTGGACATCCACCACCTCATTGTTGGGAACACCACACAGAGATGTGTATACCCATGTTGTCTTTTCGATTCGCTCTCACATGTGAATCGTCTGATTTGGTGGGAACACTTTGGAGCTTTGAGGTTGCGTGGTCAAACTAATTGCTGACAAACGAGTTGCTGACAAACGAATTAGACATGAAATGCATAAATCAACATTGCAAGTGTACTTTCATGCTAGAATAGCCCCCAAGGGTATGACACATGTGAATCGTCTGATTTGGTGGGAACACTTTGGAGCTGACAACCAGAAGCGTAGCCAGGAAGGGGTAGGGGGCTAACACCTCCCCAAATTTTTTGTGCCCCCGTCCCACCTCGTACCCACTTTTTTTTCGTCGCTTCGCGCTGACGTGTTTTCGAAACAAAGCGGTGCCACAATTTCATTCCTGCACACTTTTGCAGTGAATAAATTCAACACGCAGAAAAACGTGCTTCAGTGTTTGTCAAGGCATCGGTACTCTATCAGACTATCGGCAGAAATCTCGGCCGCGAAAATTTTAGGTTGACTTGGCGACGGGATTAACGCAGCAGTGGTGGCCATACTTGCACCCGCTGGAACACATTTCACCGAAGTCGATCACAACAATGATTTTCACTGGACAGAGATTCCTTTTAATGACAAATGCCAGAAAAATTCAAGGTGTAATAGGCCACGCTCAAGCATGTTACAGTGTAACTCTTCATACGTGTGCTGAGATCTACTCAAGTAAAAAAATAACATTCGTATTGAAGCTTCGCACGTTCTGCTAACATCTGAACACATCCACGCGCGCACGCGTGCGCGCGACAGAATATTTTGCTTATTCCCCGATTGTCGCTTGTATACCAGTGTGCAACATATTCACACATATCTTTACAATGTCCTCACGGCTCCGAAGCGTTCTGTAATGACGAAAGTGCAACACAGGCAAATCTTCAGGCAACGCACAAATCACAAAGGCCTACTAACACACTTATCATGTAACTTAAGCTCATAAATTGAAAGGTGCTGGTCATAAACCCAAAGCAGTGTAATAAGTTTAAAATGCAGTCTGGGCAAGTGTATTGAGCACAAGATTTATTGTTTAGCAGTGTGACAAAGAACGCTTGAATGAGAAACACAATGCTGAAGAAATATACAATAAATACAAATACAACAAATTATTCATATATATATATATATATATATAAATATATATATATATATATATATATATATATATATATATATATATATATATATATATATATATATATATATATATATATATATATATATATATATATATATATATATATTCAGCAGGAGGTTCACGGGTCTGGTACTAAAAAAAATGGCAGCATATCATCGGAGTGAATGATGGAGAGTGGGGCGAAGCATCCGTCCGTCCATGCGTCCGTCTGTATGACCGTCCGTGCGCCTATTCGCCCGTCCGTGCGTGCGTCTGTTCGTGCATCCGCACGTCCACCTGTGCGTCCATCTTTACGTTCGTCCATGCATCCGCCCCTGTGTTCGTCCATGCGTCCATCCGTCGGTGCAGCCATCCGTGAGTCCGTCCATGCATCTGTCTGTGTGTCCGTTCGTCCATCTATTCAACGCTCAAAGTACCACCATCTTGCATCTTTTAATCATATATTCCCGATATAGAAGCACCGCCATCCAGCTGACACTCCAAAGACTAAACGAGAGGTGGCACACGTACACTTTCTTACGGCTTGCGCTTCGTGTACACTTCCCACCTTTAACCACCCCGAGTTCATGGTATATACTAGTTCACTGTATCCATGGCACTGCGGCCCAACGCTCGCTAAGCCTTTCTAAAACCAAGGAGGTTATACCCAGCGAGTATAACGTAGCAACCATTTCTCGTCAGATAATGCTCAATGTACATAAAAACGGCTGCTAAGTGGGAATGAGAGACAGAAGAATTCGGCTTTTAGTTAATGCGCACGCTGCGAATTTTTATTGCTCAACAACGCACGAAGAAAACTCTCACCGGCACCACAATGGAGGTCAAAATGTAATACTGTTTACACACTACTACTTCGATTACGAGGGATGAACAGGTGCCGCTATAAGGAGCGTCAACCCTAAAATTACAAGCGAGTACACGCACGAGAGAGCAATACTTTTACGCCTAACATTCAGCCGGGGCACGAGTGAAACGTTAGGCACCAAAGTATATCTCTCTCGTACGTTCACTTGCTTGTTATATATATATATATATATATATATATATATATATATATATATATATATATATATATATATATATATATATATATATATATATATATATATATATATATAGTCCAGTAGATCCTCCGTGAGCGGTCACAACGTGGTTTATTTCGACGTTTTGGCCTAGAGTCTGGCCTTCATTAGGATTAAAGATACAGTTTGTTGGTGCTCAGCTTTATACAATCTCAAATCAGAGGGCAAGGAAAGAGAAAAAAAGACAGAAAAGAAAAAAAAGAAAAAGGAAAAAAGAAAAGAAAAAGAACAAAAAAGAGAAGAAGAAGATAAAAAAAATGGACGGTGGACTCCCCTCGGGCGCCCCTCTTCCACTCTTCCCTATACTTTCCCCCTCCACTCTTCCCTCCACTTCCCCCTTCATCTCTCTCCCCCTTCTCCCCTTCACCTTTCTGATGTCAGTGGTCTGTGTATGTTTCTTTTCACTAACGCATTCCTCCAGGCGAGACGGCGCTTCCTGGCACTGGCGGTTCGGTGTGGGGCAAAAAAGAGCTTTTTTAGGCAGTTCTAAGCCTTTAACTACTCGGAGTCCCGTAAACAATTCGTCGTAGAAGGAGGGGTGCCGCGTATTGCGGTAGAGGCTGGTAAGCGGGCGCAACGCGAATTCCTTGCCCGCTTCTGGATTACGCGTGTAGTGGGGGCCTCCCAGCTGTGCACAGGGTTGCTGTTGGGCATGTTGTGCATGGCACAATTGATTGGGAAGTAAAATAAAACAGAAAACAGACGACAGCGCACTTAAGAAGAGTAGTTACATTTGTAATTGTTTTGGGTTGTCCAGTACCCTTCGCAGCTGCAGTGCCGTGAACTCAGTTACCAATTTCATTGTTGCCTTGATCGTTTTCTAATGCTTTAATTGCTGCAAGTGTACCAGGATTCTCAATTATTCCTCTATCGAGGGTGTTAAATCTGTGGATAAAGTATGACTCTCGTTGTTCACGTTCTCGATTTGATTTAAATCCCGTCTCTAAGAGCGTTACTGATAGTTTGTCGAATGCATGGTCGAGAAGATTGAGATGTTTTGATAGAGGTAGACGTGGGGCTGATTTCGCATGGGCTCTGTGATTATTGACGCGAATCCTAAATGGTGTTTCTCTTTGTCCGATGTACTGCATACCACACACGTTGCATTCGAGTAGGTATACCACATTAGAGGAATCGCATATTAGGTTTCCTCGTATGTTAATCGAAAACTTGGATTGCATGCTGGTTGCTTTGTCTGTTTCTCGCATCGCCTTACATACAAGACATCGTGGCTTTAAACAAGGGTGGCATGAATTATTGGGGGGTGATGTGTTAATTTGGGAGTGGACAAGGGTGTCTTTGAGGTTACGTGGTCGTCGGTAAACGACGCCTGGAGCGGATGTGAACGCGCGTTTCAGACGTTCACTTTGTTCAAGAATGTTGTAATGTCGTTTAAGGATTTTGTTTATATTGGGGAAGTTTGTGCTGTAAGTCAAGCAGAGGTTTGTTCGTTGTGGGTCTTCTTGTGATGGTCACTTCATAAGTAAGTCTTCACGCTTTAGTTTTCTCGCTTTTTGAACAGCGTAATTTATTACATGTAAAGGGTATTTTTGTTTCTCGAGGATAAGTGTTAGCCTCTGTGAGCTCGTGTCAAAGTCAGCGTCTCTAGAGCAGATTCACTTAAACCGGTGAGCCTGGCTGTATGGAATACTGTTTTTACAGTGGCGTGGGTGATCGCTTTGGTAATGGAGGTATCGTTGTCGATCCGTTGGTTTGCGATATAGGGTTGTAGAGAGCTTCTCTTTTTCTATCGTTATAGTAACATCAAGAAAATTTACGGTAACTTGCGAGTATGTGTGTGTGAAGTGTATGTTCGGATGTACAGCATAGTAAGTGTCGATAAAGCTGAGAAGTTTGTCCTCGCTGTGGGTCCGAATAACAAAGATGTCCTCTATGTATCCTCTATGTAGCGTCATCTTGTCGGCGTCCGAACAGCTTCATTCTCCGCGAGCGTCTCCTCTTCTTTTTTCAGTGGGCGCGCTGCAATGCCCCTTCAATCTTCTCACCTTCCAGGGGATGTGGCGCTGTAGTCTGATATGCACGCATATTTTTAAGCTACTACATCACAACAACATTATCCGTGATGAAAGTATGTCAATAGAGCCGAGGTGGACCCTGGCAAAAGGAACTTTTATGTGAAAAAAGTTGAGCAGGCATACGTGGAAGCTGGACATCCACCACCTCATTGTTGGGAACACCACACAGAGATGTGTATACCCATGTTATCTTTTCGATTCGCTCTCACATGTGACTCGTCTGATTTGGTGGGAACACTTTGGAGCTTTGAGGGTACGTGGTCAAACTGATTGCTGACAAACGAGTTGCTGACAAACGAATTAGACATGAAATGCATAAATCAACATTGCAAGTGTACCTTCATGCTAGAATAGCCCCCAAGGGTATGACACTCTCCTTCACACCAGCCGCTACAAATCTAGATGAACAAGACCAAATAACATGCAAAAACGTCCTCCTTTAGGCATATCTTAAATTAACAGAAATCGCTCTTAATCGCAGTGATAAGCAGTAAAGAAACTGGTCGCTATGACCAACACCATTCTCCGCCATAACACTTTATCGAACGAAGAAATCACGCGAATAACAGAATTTGAACAGAATAAATACCAAGCCATCATGACCACGAAAATTCATAAATTCAAAAGAGACCATGTGCCCAAATCCGCGTTCCCTGATATAGTTCCTTATCACTACAACACCACCACCCAGGAAATCACTAATGGTACAAACGAACACCCATCTAGGAACACACCCTGTGACACTGTGGTTGTGAACTTATCGGACAAGAGCTTGTCACATGACGAAGAAAAAATGCTATCTAAGGGACTAAGCTTCTGCCCGACCACAAAATTTTTCGATGAATTCCACTTGCTCCGAGACCTCGACAACTTCGCTCGAAGCTTAAGGTTGCACGAATATTTCTTGGACAAGCCTTCTAACCACGAAACAATACACTGTCGTAAATCAAATAATTGGACACCGAACAGTAATCGAGACAAGTGCTTGGACCTTTATAATACTGCAGTACAAAAAGACATAGTACACGAATACCACAGACAGAAATGAAACCGAGAAAACTTGACAAAATCAGAAAAATTGAGTATGAGAAATCTGGCATCTAGGACAGACATAACAAAAAAACTCGCTGACAAAGGAGGAGCAATTGTAGTCCTTACTACAACCAACATCAAGCATACCGCCAACTAGACGACTCAAGATTTTACGAACGCCTCCCAGGGGATCCGACAGACGAATACAAACGTATCGTATCAACAGAACTAAAGGAACTGTTGGATGCAGAAAAGATAACCAACACTGACCACAAACTGATGCGAGCAGCATACCCTCGTCCAGGTCGCTTCTACATCCTCCCAAAAATTCATAAACCCGGTAACCCAGGTCGACCAATCATATCAGGCATCGGTACAATAACTGAACTCATATCAGGGTACGTGGACAAACTAATAAGCCACATTCCATGCACCCTCGCGTCGTACATAAAAGAGACCACACATTTTCTTCGAGACATTTCAGGTCTCTGTGTGCCGAAAAACTCGTACTTGGTTACTCTTGATGTCTTTTCATTATATACAAATATTCCTCACGATGACGGCATAGCTGCATTACAAAACATGTACAAAAACCATAGACAATCTGACACCCCAGATTTATCTGCCATTGCAACTTTGACAAGGATGGTCCTCGAATTAAATTCATTCGAGTTTAACCAAGAGTGTTTTCGACAATTCAGCGGTACCGCTATGGGCACCAAAATGGCACCTAATTATGCCAACATACTTGTAGGAGAGCTATAATCTGAATTTCTTGCACAAAGTTCCTTGAAACCAATGTTACACAGAAGATACATAGAGGAAATCTTTGTTATTTGGACCCACAGCGAGGACGAACTTCTCAGCTTTATCGACACTTACAATGCTGTACATCCGAACATACACTTGACACACACATACTCGCAAGTTACCGTAAATTTTCTTGATGTTACTATAACGATAGTACAAGAGAAGCTCTCTACAACCCTATATCGCAAACCAACGGATCGACAACGATACCTCTATTACCAAAGCGATCACCCACGCCACTGTAAAAACAGTATTCCATACAGCCAGGCTCACCGGTTTAAGCGAATCTGCTCTAGAGACGCTGACTTTGACACGAGCTCACAGAGGCTAAAACGTATGCTCGAGAAACAAAAATACCCCCTACATGTAATTAATTACGCTGTTCAAAAAGCGAGAAAACTAAAGCGTGAATACTTACTTATGAAGTGACCACCACGAGAAGACCCACAACGAACAAACCTCTGCTTGACTAACAGCACAAACTTCCCCAACATAAACAAAATCCTTAAACGACATTACAACATTCTTGAACAAAGTGAACGTCTGAAACGCGCATTCCCATCCACTTCAGGCGTCGTTTACCGACGACCACGTAACCTCAAAGACACCCTTGTCCACTCCCAAATGAACACATCTCCCCCCAATAATTCATGCCGCCCTTGTTTAAAGCCACGATGTCTTGTATGTAAGGTGATGCGAGAAACAGACAAAGCAACCAGCATGCAATCAAAGTTTTCGATTAACATACGAGGAAACCTAACATGCGATTCCTCTAATGTGGTATACTTACTCGAATGCAACGTGTGTGGTATGCAGTATTACGGACAAAGAGAAACACCATTTAGGATTCGCTTCAATAATCACAGAGCCCATGCGAAATCAGCCCCAAGTCTACCTCTATCAAAACATCTCAATCTTCCCTACCATGCATTCGACAAACTATCAGTAACGCTCTTAGAGACGGGATTTAAATCAAATAGAGATTGTGAACAACGAGAGTCATACCTTATCCACCGATTTAACACCCTCGATAGAGGAATAATTGAGAATCCTGGTACACTTGCAGCAATTAAAGCATTATAAAACAATCAAGGCAACAATGACATTGGTAACTGAGTTCACGGCACTGCAGCTGCGAAGGGCACTGGACAACCCAAAACAATTACAAGTGTAACTACTCTTCTTAAGTGCAGCTGTCGTCTGTTTTCTGTTTTATTTTACTACCCAATCAATTGTGCCATGCATGACATGCCCAACAGCAACCCTGTGCACAGCCGGGAGGCCCCCACTACACGCGTAATTCAGAAGCGGGCAAGGAATTCGCATTGCGCCCGCTTACCAGCCTCTACCGCAATACGGGGCACCCCTCTTTTTACGACGAAATGTTGACAGGGTGCCGACTAGTTAAAGGCTTAAACCTTCCTAAAATGCCCGCTTACCAGCCTCTGCCACAATACGCGGCACCCCTCCTTCTACGACGAATTGTTTACGGGACTCCGAGTAGTTAAAGGCTTAGAACTTCCTAAAAAAGCTCTTTTTTGCCCCACACCGAACCGCCAGTGCCAGGAAGCGCCGTCTGGCCGGGAGGAATGCGTTAGTGAAAGGAAACATACACCGACCACTGACATCAGAAAGGTGAAGGGGAGAAGGGGGAGAGAGGTGAAGGGGGAAGTGGAGGGAAGAGTTGAGGGGGTAAGTGGAGGGAAGAGTGGAACGGGGGCGCCCGAGGGGAGTCCACCGTATATTATTTTTCTCTTCTTCTTCTCTTTTTTCTTCTTTTTCTTTTCTTTTGCTTTTTTCCTTTTTTTTCTTTTCTGTCTTTTTTCCCCTTTCTTTGCCCTCTGATTTGAGATTGTATAAAGCTGAGCACCAACAAACTGTATCTTTAATCCTGATGAAGGCCAGACTCTAGGCCGAAACATTGAAATAAACCACGTTGTGACCACTCACGGAGAATCTACTAGACTATATGCAACGCTATGGCCACTCAACCACCATGCCTGCCTATATATATATATATATATATATATATATATATATATATATATATATATATATATATATATATATATATATATATATATATATATATATATACAGAGGACCAACTGCTACAATAGTGCTTCATAAAGAAACTAACAGAATACCAATTAAGAAGAATGTAAGGCAGGGGGTACAACCTCCCCAATTTTATTTAACACGTGCTTACAGGTTCATAGGCCTAGAATGGGAACAGCTAGGGATAAGATTTATTGGAGAGTTCGTTGCATTGTTGAGTACTCAGGGGCATTGCATTGACATTGCATTGTTGAGTAACTCAGGGGACAAATCGCAACTCATGATTACGAATTTAGTCAAAGAGAGGAGAAAAGTGGGCTCTAAAATTAATCTGCAGAAAACGAAAGTAGTGTACAACAACCTCGGAAGGAAGCAGCGCTTCCATATAGGTAATAGTGCACTTGAAGTTGTAAAGGACTATTTCTACTTAGGGTAGGTAAGAACCGTGAGCCGAACCACGAGATTAAAGTAACTAGAAAAATAAGAATGGGGTGGAGCACATTTTGCAAGTACTCTCAAATTATGACAGGTAGATTGCCACTATTCCTCAAGAGGAAGGTATATAACAGTTGTATCTTGCCGGTACCTTACTAAGGAGCAGAAATCTGGAAACTTACAAAGAGGGTTCAGCTTAAATTGAGGACGACGCAGCGAGCAATGGAAAGAAAATTGGTAGGTGTAACCTCAAGAGACAGGAAGAGAGCAGAGTGGATAAGGGAACAAACTGGGGTTAAGGATATCACGGTTGAAATGAAGAAGAGAAAATGGACATAAGTCGGGCATGTAGCGCGTAGACAGGATAACTGCTGGTCATTAAGGGTAACTAACTGAATTTCCAAAGAAGGCGAGTGGGTGATTTGATTTGATATGTGGGGTTTAACGTCCCAAAAAGGCGGGTGGGTGAGGGGGAGACAGAACTTTAGGTGGGCAGATAAGATTAGGAAGTTCGCGGGTGTAAATAGGGAGCAGCAAGCACAGGACAGTGTTAACTGGCGGAACACAGCAGAGGCATTTTCCCTTAAGTGGACGTAGTCAGGCTGAATATATATATAGAAAGCCACGCCACGGAACGCCGTCCTGCACGCGCCACGGTGCTACGCCACGGGACCGGCACGAGACTCGAGGAGCAGATGAAGAGACCGACGAAGTTGTAGTCAGCAAGCAAGAGACATTTTTGGCTGACCATATTTGGTTTTGAGTTTACAGGCACAAGTTCGCCCTAAATAAATACTTTATATAGTACCAGGTGCTATAGGTGCCATATTTATTTGTAACAACCTGGTGGAGGGGCTGGGTATGATTCAAAGCCCACCACAGGCAAGGGAGAGAAGCCCACGTCCCAGAAGATTGGAGCCAGCCGAATTGACACCTGTGCACCAACGCACGAGTCACCGACTACGTGGTTAGCAGCCCGAGTTTGGCCGCCTAATTGACCCATCAAGACCTGTCGAGACCTCACGCAGAAGCGTCACTGCGATGGCCACCGAGTCAATGCCATCTCCATCTCACCTCATTGTGAATTCACCACGTACACCAGAGGTCTTCCACGGTGAGACCTTTGAAGACGCCGAGGACTGGCTTGAAGGCTTCGAGCGTGTTGCACGTTTGAATGGTTGGGACGAAGCCCGAAAACTTCGTTACGTTTACGTCGCCCTGCTAGATTCGGCACGTGCATGGTTTGAGAACCACGAAGCGTCCTTGCTGTCATAGAACGACTTCCGACGAGAGCTAATCGCAACCTAAGAGAAGGCAGAGGCTGCTCTCCAGGCGAGAAACCAAATGAATAACGAGAGCGTCGACACGTACATAGAAGACATGTCGCGGCTTTTCCGCCGAGCCGAACAAAACATGGTCGAGGAGAAGAAGTTGCGGCTCCTAATGCGCGGAGTAAAAGAAGAAATTTTCGCAGGCCTGGTGCGTAATCCACCGCGAACTGTGGTGGAGTTCCGGTCCGAGGCAACGACCATGTAAAGGACACTACAACAACGTGCGCGACTGTAGAACAGAGACTTCAGCGTCTCTTCAGACAGGGTGGAGTCAACAACCCTCCCCATCATGCAACGTCAACGTCCTTCGGGAAATGGTTAGGCTATCGTTAAGGAGGAGCTCCAGAAACTGCAACTCCCCCAAAGTCCTCCAGTGATGCCCTCAATCGCGGACGTTGTACGTGAAGAAGTGCGGCAAGCAATTATTAAACCACAGCCTCAGGTGCCCCACCACACGCAACCGGAACCTGAGTCACAGCTGTCGTACGCGCACGGCGTACGGCAAGACATCAGACGCCTCAACTTTGAACAAGCTTCCGTTACGCCACCGACCTTTCCTCGCAGTACGCCACCGCCGATGCCAGAAGCGAGACCCCGCAAAAGTGACGTATGGCGCACTGCTGACCAGCGGCCCCTCTGCTACCACTGTGGGGAGGCAGGTCACCTTTATGGGACATGCCACTACCGTCGGGTCGGGCTACGTGGCCTCCCAGTGAATGCACCCTGCCCTCGTAACGGTGAGCGCCCTTACGAAATTGAAGAATTTTTATCTTCGCGCTATGCCTCTCCAAACACTTAGCAACATGAATCGTGGTCGATTGCACCAATGCTCTGTAGGTCGCCGTCTCCACACCCATCATCTACTTTCCCGAAGCGTCGTTCACGAAGCCCGCGACGGGGAAACTAGAACCAGCGACCTGTGGAGGGCAGGGCCGCTGATTTTCAGAAAACTGAAAACCCTCCATCGTTTACCGGATTAGGCGAAGACACTGACACAATGACGGACAAGCGCAGTAATGCCGATTTGACATCCGAGCTACAAGTCAGAATCGACGACGTCGAAACCAAAGCGTTAATATACACCGGTGAAGACTACTCAGTAATAAGTAGCATGCTCGCAAAGAAGTTGAAGAAAGTGCTCACTCATTGGACCGGACCGGAGATGCACACCGCCGGAGGGCACTTAGTCAGCCCCGTAGGATTGTGCACAGCGAGAGTGGGAATAAGAAGCCATGTGTACGTCTGCAGTTTTATTGTTCTCCCCGAATTTTCCCGTGAGGCAATTCTGGGCATGGACTTTCTGCAAGCAAACAGTGCCATTATAAACTTGCAGAAATCCCAAGTTTCTTTCTCTACAGACAACGCTGTTGCCGTGTGTCATGCGGAGCAACCGATTGTTTCGTCTCTTCGTATTGTAGATGAAAGTGTGACAGTGCCGCCACGTAGCAGCGTGACAGTTTCTGTGAAAAGCGACGTTTTCATGAATATGCCGGACTATAGCTGATGGAAATATCGAACTGCTACTCACAAAAGAGATACGCGTGGCGAGAGGTCTTGTGAACCTGCGGAACGAACATACTGATGTGCTATTGACTAATTTTACAAACAAGGTACACCATGTGTCGAAGGGAGCAGCCATAGCATCACTTCATGACTACATACAAGTCTCAGGTGTTTGCACCATAGAAAAAGTACCAACAACGTCCTCAACAGTGGACAGTGTCCTCGAGAAAATAGATATTGACCGAGAGCTTTCATCTCTGCAGAAAGACCAGATGGTGGAGTTGATCAAGGAATTCGCAGGGTGTTTTTCCTCTTCATCGAAAGTCGAACGTACTCCTGTAGCAAAACACCGCATTGTAATCGAAGGGCATGTTAGATCAGTATGTCAGCATTCATACTGAGTAGCTCTGAAAGAAAGGCAGGCGATAAAAAAGCTAGTACAGGAGATTTTTTCTTTATTCTATATTCATCAGATACCCCACAGCGCCCGAAGGCGTTATAGCAGGGGGGTTACATCAATAAATGACGTACATCTCCGTTCACACACACAATACAACTTTGTTCACACATAAATAAATGAAATACATTTTCGTTCACACACATAGTAGAATTTTGTTCACACATCAATACATCTTCGTTCAGGTTACAACACGGGTTTACAGCAGTGAGTAAAATATACCTTCGTTCCCACTATGTACTTGCATTTCAGTTAGGCTGTTGCACTGTTTAATCGTTCTAGGAAAAGATGAATTGGCATACATGTTCGTTTTGGCTTGGTATTCCCGAATTCGGCAACTATGATCAAAACGTTATGAAGTGTAATGAGGATTGTGTAAGTATATTTCTCTATTAATTCCACATTTATTGTAGTAAATGCAGTAAAGAAATTTTAATCTCTGCTTCTGGCGGCGTTCAGAAAGACACTCCCATCCTAGCTCAGCCTTCATTGCAGTGCAGCTCTCCACCCTTCCGTACCGTCCCAAGACTAACCTGGCAGCACGATTTTGTAATTGTTCCAGGTCAGCAACGAAGGTTACCTCGGCGGAGTCCCACATGACACAACCGTATTCTAAGATAGGTCTGATACAAGTAGTGTATGCCATATGAGATGCTCGACGATGATGTCATACAGCCCTCTAAAAGCCCATGGGCTTCGGTGGTAGTACTTGCGAAGAAGAAGGGCAACACCGTGCGGTTCTGCATTGATTACAGAACAATCAACCTTGTCACGAATCGGGACGTGTACCCACTCCCACGAGTTGACGATACGTTGGAGAAACTGCACAATGCTCACTTTTTTCATCGTTGGACCAAAAGAGCGGGTACTGGCAAATAGAAGTCGACGAACGAGATCGTGAGAAGACGGCGTTCGTGACACTCGACGGACTCTACGAGTTCAACGTATTCCCATTCGGTTTGTGTTCTGATCCCGCTACCTTCAAGAGGATGATGGACACTGTGCTCTCCGACCTCAAATGGCAGTGATACTTTGTCTATCTTGATAACGTAGTAATTTTTTCTACTACGTTCAAGCAGCACGTACAGAGATTGAGAACGGTACTGGACACTATTCGCATGGCTGCACTTACGATCAAACCCGAAAAGGGCCACTTTGGATTCCGGGAGCTTCGGTTCTTCGGGCACAATGTCAGTTCTCACGGTGTCCACCCAGATTCGGATAAGATCACCGTGGTTGAAAATTTCTCAAGGCCAAGAGAGAAAAAAAAGCTATGCAACCTTTCCTGGGGCTTTGTGCGTACTATAGGCACTTCGTTGAAAACTTCTCCAAGACTGCGGAACCACTGACACGGCTTACAAAGGAAGGTGTGCCATTCATCTGGCACCAAGAGCAAGAAGACGCCTTCTCTGAGTTACCATAGCGTTTGCAGTCACCTCCCATACTCGCTCATTTTGATGAAGATGCCAAAACAGACATTCATACGGACGCCAACAACGTTGACCTCGGTGCTATTCTTATTCAGTTTCAGAACGGGGAAGAAAAAGTTATTGCTTATGCAAGATGCACTCTGTCAAAAGCTGAGTATAATTATTCAGCTACGGAAAAGAAATGTCTCGCAGTTATATGGGCCATCAGTAAGTTCCGTCCATATTTATACAGTAGACCATTCCGAGCCATCAGTGACCATCATTCATTGGGCTGGCTTGCGAACCTCAAGGATCCTTCTGGAAGACTTGTTGGATGGAGCCTGCGTCTACAGGAATATGACATCACCGTAGTCTACAAGTCTGGCCACAAGCCTAATGACACGGATTGCTTGTCACGAGCACCAGTCCAGACCTCGTCTCCTGGGCATGAACAAGACACCGCATTTCTTGGAGCTGTGAAAGTGTCGGAGATGGCTCATAATCAGCGAATGGACCCAGAATTACTTCTTCTCATTCAATACTTAGAGGGGCAGCAAGTCGAAGTACCACGAGTTTTCGTCCGCGGACTACGTTGCTACGTCCTCCGCAACAACGTTCTCTACAAAAGAAACTTTCAACATACCGGCGAAACGTTCCTACTGCTGATACCATCATCACTGCGAGCGGAAATTTTAGAAGCGTGTCATGATGACCCATCGGCAGGTCACTTGGGCATTAGTAGGACTTTGGCAAGAATCCGCCAGAGATATTACTGGCCAAAATTGATGGATTCAGTACAGCAATATGTAAGATCATGCCGAGAATGGCAAAGACGCAAAGTACCACCCTTAAAGCCGGCAGGTCTTTTGAAACCGATAGAGCCACCAAAAGTCCCATTTAAGCTGGTCGGAATGGATTTGATAGGACCATTTCCTATGTCATCGTTCGGAAAGCGCTGGATAGTTGTAGCAACCGAGTACATGACCCGGCATGCCGAGACGTCATCTCTCACAAAAGGAACGGCAAATGAAGTGGCTCAGTTGTTTGTGACCCAGATAGTGCTGCGACATGGCGCACCTAATGTCCTAATATCATAAAAAGGAACTGCGTTCACTGCCAGGCTAGTACAGTCTGTCATGAAACTAACGCACACCGACCACAGAAGAACTACCGCGTACCATCCGCAAACTAACGGGGTAACTAAAAGTCTGAACAGGACACTTGCTGACATGAACGCGATGTATGTGGACGTCGAGCATAAGACTTGGGACACCATATTACCGTATGCTACATTTTCATACAATACCGCAGTACAAGAGACAACCCACTTCACGCCATTTCAACTTGTTTATGGTCGGACAGTAGTAACGACATTAGACGCGACGCTGCCTGTCAACAGCACGAGTGAAGAGGACCCTGACATAAACAAATATGTAGAAAGGGCAGAAGAGGCGAGACAACTAGCACAAAACGGCATCATTCAACAGCAGGACGTCGACGCATACCATTACAATCTAAGACGAAGGTACATTCAGTACTCCCCTGGAGACCAAGTGTGGGTCTGGACGCCTGTAAGTACACGTGGCCTATCAGAACAGCTTATGCGGCACTATTTTGGCCCTTACAGGGTTCTTCGTCAGCTAGGCCCATTAAACTACGAAGTGATCCCTGAAGGTCACGTATGCACAACACGACGCAAGAATCTCCCGGAACTTGTACATGTAGTACAGATGAAAACGTACTACGACAGGAACTGAACAAGTGAACTGACTCACTTCGTCTAACACAAGGATAAGTCCTATTGTTTAAAAACTGTCAGCCGGCTTTACGCATCGGGGCGATGCGTGCTAGGAGGGGGACTAATGCCACACTTCGATCATCGCAGAAGACGCATGCCACAATTTGCGTTCGTAAAAGCCGCCACACAAGAAGCAAGAAAGCCGCGCCATGGAACGCCGTCCTGCACGCGCCACGATGCTACGCCACGGGACCGGCACGAGACTCGAGGGGCAGATGAAGAGACCGATGAAGTTGGAGTCAGCGAGCAAGAGAGATTTTCGACTGACCATTTTTAGTTTTGAGTTTACGGGCACAAGTTCGCCCTAAATAAATAGTTTATATCGTACCAGGTGCTATATATATGCGTAACAATATATATATATATATATATATATATATATATACATATATATACGCTTCATATGTTCGTCCTTTTACATTGACATGACTATAGAAGGGCACAAGCATCTTCTACTAGCGAGATACTACACAAGAACAGCACAAAATTATGAAACAAGGGTGAATTGTATTCATAACAAATTGAGAATGATATACGTAGAATTTTTCTCACAAGAAATGAAATAAAATTTGTGCAAGCAATGTTTCACTCATCAATTAGACATGACATGGCGGAATGTGTTGATTAACACATTGAAACGAAGATGAATACGAGTATAGAGCAGCAGTCTTGTCGTAGTCAAACTCGTCGGGACATCCAAAACTTTCGTGCGCATTCTTCCAACGGCTGAACGGAGAGAAGACCAAGATACCGAAAACTTGGTGAGTCCCCTTGCCTCAACTTTCTTTTCCAAAAAATACGCATGTCTTGCACAGAGCTCCCTTGTGATATTTGGAATACACGAGCCAGGAAAACATTTCTTGTCAGGAAGGTTGGAACTTCAGTTTGGGCTTACTAATGAGGGAAAGTTGTAGTTAGCGCCTGTTTTCTATGACGTCATTAGTAAACGTCGTCTAATCTCGTCATCTTTCAACTCCTGGCGTCATGGCCCAGTAAACGCCTGTAGACCAATGCCGTTGTCAGGAATCGCTGTTTGCATGCATGCGTCTGGCTCTGATCTGTTAGGAGTTTTTGCAGCACACGAGTTGCATTCAAGCAGCGCAGATATACAGCTGGGAACCGTTTCTTCGGCAGCTATGGCCCTTTCGCCAGTTGTCGAGTGCGCACTTGAAGTAGCATTACCTTTGTAGAAAAAAAATCACAGCTCTGCCACAAAGGCGAAGCAATGAACGCCATAGCAACAAATTGGAAAGTCACGCGCAGAATTGCAAGCAGACCGAAACGTGTCCCGCGTTTCTCACGCACCATTGACGCACGAAACGTACTCACAGGTACAGGTGAACGAGCGTCTCAGTCGTTACTTGACTGTGTCTAAAAAGCGTGCCCTTTGCGCAATCAGAGACTGTGGAACGATGGCAGTGACTCTAGTGCACCTGGTAACTACAAGAGAATTGTTCCAGTGAAAGTGCAAGGCCAGCCAAGACGTATAATCTTCCCCACCGCTAAATAGATGTACGATCTTCCCCACCCCCTCGTTTCCGCGGTGCAAGGTACGCGTGGGAAATCAGAGCGCACGCCACCACGTCGTCACTATGTGGCGACACGCACTCATTGCGCCATCTTGCTGCTAATGCTGAAAACACAATATTTCCCCTAGAGGCCCATCACCAGTGGTAAGTAGTAGATATTCTTACTCGACATCGGCTACGAAAGAGCATCATAAACGAAGAAGACGATGAAAGCGACCATGCACGTGTGGTTGTTGCTGCTGTTCTTCCATCTTGGCTGCAGCTGCCTCTGACTCTCACTGTATATTTTGTAAATATATTTGTTTTATTCCTTCTCTCACCCCCGTAACATTTGGTGGTGGTGCGGGGTACAACACGATATAACGGAGCTCCGCAGTGGCCGACGTTTGGATTTTTTCAACAAGAAAAACCTGGAACCAGCTCCCACAGAGGCGACTACAACAACTGTTGTCCTTCCGCAGCTAAAAGATCCTGGCACGTTCTGTGGCACGGATGATGTCGACATCGATGAATGGTTGCCGTTGTACGAACGTACAAGTAAGAATTACCGCTGGGATGAAACTCTTATGTTAGCCAATAGCCTGTTCTACTTGAAAGGAACAGCAAAACTGTGGTTCAAGAACCACGAACATGAAATTGGAAGCTGGGATGCGTGCAAAGAAAATATGCGTGCCCTTTTTGGCAAGTCTGTGGGTAGAAAGGTAGCGGCCAAAAAAGAGTTGGCATCTCGTGCGCAAACGTCATCAGAGTCCTACGTGACTTACATACAGGACGTGCTTGCCCTTTGCCGAAAAGCGGACAACGGTATGGAAGAAACCAAAAAAGTAGCTCACATTTCGAAAGGCATTGCAGATGATGCATTCAACCTTCTCATATGCAAGGACTGCAACACGGTCGATGCCATCATCAAGGAGTGCCAGCGTTTTGAGGCGGCAAAAAGTTGACGTATCGCCCATAATTTCACTCGACTTCGAGACACAGCAGCAACCTGGTCGTGCGAAGACAGACCTGCGCTACAGACGCCGTTAACTGCAGAGAACGTGACCAAGATCATCAGACGTGAACGTGAAGCTCCGTCTCCTGCGTTCACGTGCTCCCATGTCTGTGACTCTAGCCCTCAAATGGTGCCACTGGTACATGCCATTGTGCGACAAGAGCTTTCTAATGCTTGACTGGCCTCCGAGTGCACTACAGTTCCATCTCAGCCGATCAACCGGCGTCGACGCCATGTTTCGTATGCCCAAAGCCAAAACCTTCCGGCGCGCTCTCGCAATCCAGCCAAATGGAGGACTGCTGACTATCGCCCGATTTGTTTCAACTGCCACCGTATCGGACACGTAGCCCGCCATTGTAACACTCGGTGGTGTTGGCATCAGGCATCCTATGGGTACCCCCATCGGCCAGAGAGGGATCATGGACGCTTTCAAACTTACCGGGAGTCACCTCAGGCCACCAGTGAAGAAGTTCTTTCTATGCCGCCATATCGTCGTCGCTCTCCATATCCGCATGCTCACCAGTCCTGTTCACCGCTCTCCTGTCGCATATCGTCTCGCTCGCCCCAATTTCGCCGACCAACGTCGCCGACTGACCACCTGCCGCGCGAAAACTAGATGGAGCAGTTCCCAGAGGTGATGCTGCATGGATGACTTGCCCGCCTAATTCTCTGACCATGCTGCCGACTCGACGCAACCTTATTGACGTTGAAGTAGATGACACACCCGTTGTTGCACTGGTGGACACAGGGGCTCACATATCAGTGATGAATTCAGAACTTCGTTGCCGCCTTAGGAAAGTTTTAACGCCACTCACAGTGCCACTCATCCAGGTCGCCGACGGCGGCACGTTTCCAGTGCTTGGAATGTGCTCCGCACGTATAAGTGTGGCTGATCGCTCCACGACAGTGCTATTTGCTGTGCTCGAGAAATGTTCCCATGAACTTATACTCGGCATGGAATTTTTATCCGCCCACTCTGTCCTTATTGATTGTGGAACCGGCATGCTTCAACTTGATTTACCGTGTTACCATGACGGCCCAACACCAGCTCAACCCCGTCTGTGTTCTGCAGATCACGTTTGCCTAGCACCTCAAGCCGTTACTTTCGCGAACCTGAGATCTGTCCCTCCTGTTCCCGATGATGACTACATGTTGACACGTATTGCTGACGTTCTGCTGGCCAAAAATATTGCCGTGCCTCACACACTTTTGACAGTCACGGGAAATACAGCATCTCTTCCGATCCTAAACTTCAGCTGGTGCGCTCAAATTATCCCAGATGGCATGACTTTGGCAAAAGTTTTTTTTTCTATTGCTGCTGCTATTTCGGCGTTCGTTGCCGAATCTTCTTCGTCCTCTGCTGCGTTTTCATCCGCGAAGAGCGCAGCGGATGCCATCATCAACAAAATGATCGCTCCGGACCTTCTTCCAGCACAGACAGCTGACACCCGGCACCTGCTGAAATCCAACCGCGACATCTTTGATTTTGATGACCGCCGTTTGCGTCAGACATCGTTTGTAACTCATAGGATTAATACTGGAGACGCCAGCCCCATCCGACGACGTCCTTATCGCGTGTCTAATGCAGAGCGACAAGTTATCCAGCACGAAGTTGAAGAAATGCTGACAGAAGACGTCATCGAACCTTCCTGCAGTCCATGGGCATCGCCGGTCGTGCTATTCAAGAAGAAGGATGGCAGCTGCCGCTTCTGCGTAGACTACCGTCACTTGAACAAAGTAACACGTAAGGACGTGTATCCACTGCCGCGGAATGACAACGCTCTCGACTGCCTACATGGGTCTGTCTACTTTTAATCTATCAACTTGCGATCAGGATACTGGTAGATTTCTGTCGATCATCGAGACCGTGAGAAAACCACATTCAACACACCGGATGGACTTTTCCAGTTCAAGGTTATGCCATTCGGATTGTGTAATGCGCCAGCTACATTTGAAAGAATGATGGACTCTCTCCTGCGTGGATACAAATGGACAACGTGCCTGTGCTATCTCGATGACGTCATCGTATTTTCACCTACATTCGAAAGCCACCTTAGCCGCCTAACGGCTGTTTTTGAGGTTTTCGGAAAAGCAGGACTTCAGCTCAACTCTTCCAAATGTCGCTTTGGCCGTCGGGAAATTACTGTACTCGGCCACCTTGTCAGTGCTCGAGGCGTGCAACCTGATCCTGACTAAATTCGAGTTGTCAAAGATTTTCCCATACCACGTTCCGCAAAAGATTTACGGAGCTTTATCGGCCTTTGTTCTTACTTTCGACGTTTCGTGAAGAATTTTTCTGACATTGCCCGACCACTTACGGAGCTACTGAAGAAGGACATGCATTTTTATTTGGGTACTGACCAAGCAACTGCCTTCAGCACCCTTACAACATTACTTACTTCCCCACCCATCTTGGCCCATTTCGACCCGTCAGCCCATACTGAAGTTCGTACCGATGCCAGCGTACATGGAATCGATGCTGTTTTCGCCCAGCGGTAACGAGGACAAGATCGCGTCATTGCTTATGCCAGTCGCTTCCTTTATCCTTTGGAGAGCAAGTTTTCCATTACAGAGCGTGAGTGCCTCGCACTAGTCTGGGCAGTCGGAAAATGTCGACCATACTTGTTTTGCCGCACGTTTTCGGTAATTACAGATCACTATGCCTTGTGCTGGCTGTCGTCCCTTGAAGATCCAACACAACGACTTGGCCGTTGGGCCTTGAAACTACAAGAATACAGCTTCGACATGGCATACGAATTTGGCCTAGTGCACCAGGATGCCGACTGTCTAACCCGTCACCCCGTGAACCCACCTGACCTTTCAGCACATGATCTTGACCCTTGTGTCTTCGCCATGTCGGCTTTCACTGACATACGCAACAAACAGCTCAGCAATGTCCACTTGCGGTCTATCATGCAGAGTCTACGCTCTCCCCACGTAGACCCGTCGCTACACTGGTTCGTTCTACACGATGGCATTCTTTACCGACGCAACACCAGTGCCGAAGGACCAGAGCTACTACTCGCAGTTCCTGCGAAACTTCGTTCCGCTGTATTTGAACAGCTTCACGACGCCACAACTGCGGGACATCTCGGGGTCACGCGCACGTACGATCGCGTGTGGCGTAGATCCTTCTGGCCAGGCCTTTACCGTTCTGTGCGCCGATACGTTGCTGCATGTGAGTCCTGCAAGCGCTCCAAACATTCCACCTTGCCACCAGCTAGTCCGCTCCAACCAATAGACATACCCACTGTTCTTTTCTGCCACATCGGTCTTGATCTCATTGGACCATTTCCTACTTCTCTCACTGGAAACAAGTGGATAGCCGTAGCCACTGATTACGCCACAAGATACGCTATCACACGAGCGCTACCGACAAGCTGTGCCACTGACGTCGTGGACTTCTTGCTTATTGACGTAATTCTTCACCATGGCGCTCCTCGACAGCTGCTGACTGATCGTGGTCGCTCATTTCTTTCAAAAGTAGTAAGTGACATCCTTCGCTCGTGTTCGACGCGTCACAAGCTCACTACGGCCTATCACCCACAAACAAATGGTCTTACCGAACGTCTAAATCGAACATTGGCAACAATGCTCTCCATGTACGTTTCCAAAGATCACCTTGATTGGGATAGTACTTTGCCTTATGTGACATTCGCGTATAATTCGTCACGCCACGACACCGCTGGCTTCTCCCCCTTCTATTTATTGTTCGGCCGCCATCCAGCGTTACCCTTCGAGACCCTTCTCCCATCAACTACGCAAACGGTTACAGAGTACGCTCGGGATGCCACTGCTCGGACTCAAGTGGCCCGCCTAATCGCACGGTAACGTCTTCTTGGCTCGCAGCTCTCTCAGAAGGCCCGCTACTATTGGTCCTCCTCTGGACACCATGCCGCCACGTTGGCCTCTCTTCGAAGCTCTTGTCTCGCTTCTCGGGGCCTTACAAGGTTTTACGCCGGCTTACCGATGTCACATACGAGATTGCTCCATTGGACAGCCAGTCATCGTCGTCCGCACCCGCTACTGATGTCGCCCACGTGACCCGCCTCCAACCGTACATATCCGCATATCACCCTACTCTCCTTTAGGCACCGAGACGGCGCTGCCAGCACCGGGGGGTTATATCTTACACGACATCGGCAACAAAAGAGCATCATAGACGACGAAGATGATGAAAGCGACCGTGCTCGTGTTGTTGTTGCTGCTGTTCTTCCATCCTGGCTGCAGCTGCCTTTGACTCTCCCTGTATATTTCTTAAATATATTTGTTTCATTGATTCTCTCACACCCGTAACAATATAAATAGCTTGCCGTTTGACGTTGGAGGAGGTGCTCCTTCCTCTCTGGAAGGAGTGCTCTTCCCTGGCTCAGTGGTTAACGCCTCGTACTCACCATGCCGAGGTGCCAAGTTCGATTCCAAACGCTGGAGTGTTTTTCTTTTTTGAATTATTTTTCTTTCTTGTGGTTACATATATATATATATACATACGTATACTTATACAGTGAGTGACAGCGATGCCGACGTCAGTGGTTAAATTCAGGCGAGAGTGCTCATATAATCGCTATCGCAATAATAGTCATCAAGCATTAGGCTACGGCATTTCGGCGTGGCCATCGAGGCTCATAGGAGGCTGCCGATTGACACAGAACACCAACTGCCCGCGAAGATGTGTAGGCGCTTTACTTGAAGAGATTTGTTCAGATGTTTCAGATTTTCAGAATTTTTATTGATACGAATACAATAATGTGACATGTGTTTAGTTTACAAAAGGAGGTCCCAAAGTCAAAGACTGTATTGGGTCCTCCTGTTAAGGTCAAATGGTGGTAAACAATGTTAGAGGCTACACGAGCAATAATGAAAATTATAAACTAAG